>NC_083563.1:19724428-20029753 GCF_019925205.1 Metopolophium dirhodum | reverse complement strand
TAAATGATGATCCACTAATCCAAGGTATTTAAAATCCGTTCTAAATTTCATCTTCAATTCAGATTATAAAATTTGATAACTATATGAGCTTTAGACAAACTTACTTGTTTCGTAAATAAATAATCTCCGTTAGCCTAATGTTTAACCGTTGAAATATGACAATATTAATGTAAACGAACAATTAACAAAAATAATAAATTATGATGACGTGTTACACGGTGTTTTTGTAGTTGTATATAAATATAATAAAATACACCAGTTACTATGCTGGCAATTATCATATAAATATATTATTGATGCTATATTATTATGAATCATTAAAACAGTGGCATATTTACCTGGGATTTTAGAGGTATTCTCATCACCCGACACTCATAGAATGAAAATATCTAATTTTTAATGATTTTTTTAATTCATAAGAATAATTAAGAAAATAATTAGTTTTGAAAATAATTTCAGTTTCTGAAGTCATTATAGTACATTATTAAGGATTATTCATAGAAGCGCTATACTAAATGCCACAGTGCCAATTAGTATTTAATTGTATGTACTTTGATATATTTTTAAAAACTGTAATCAAATCAAATACACGGTTTATACTTACTAGTATTATATACAGTATGATTAATTGACCGATAAATTGTTGGGGATATTGAGTTATATTCATATTATATAATATATAGTCATATAGAATATATTTTTATAATACCATATATTATATGTAAAAATATCATCAAGTATTTTTTTAAGTCAAATTAATAACTATTACCATGACATAGTGTTTAACAAATAATTAAAGTACTTTTTGAAATACATATTTATCAAATAAGCTATTCAGAGTAGAATAATAAGATACTATATAGGTACCCACATAATACTAAGATATAGATAATTACTATTATGTATCTGATAGATTAAAATAATCCCGGTATGAAATGAATAAAATATTTCAAGTGTACGCATAAAAAATAAAAATAAATTAAGTAAATAATCATAATTATTGGTAGCCACTAGCCATTTTATACAGGAATATGTCATTAAATTATTTTATCATTTTATAGTTATTATTAAACAATTTGCTGTGGCGAGAATAAATTATTGATAAACCCGATGCTAATAAATACTTAATGAGAAAATTTTATTTGTATACAAATAAAAATAAAATATTAAAATATAATTAAAAAAAAATATATAATTAAAATATTAAATGATTAAAATATAATTTTAAAAACATACAAAATAAAATAATCAGTGAACTTAAAACACAATATCGGGTTTTCTTGTAATTGCATGTTTTTTTCAGCTATTAGATTTATTTCTAAGTTTTATAAGCTTAACATTAATTTCACGACAAAAAATATTAATAGTTTATAGAGTATATTTTTGCATATTTAGTGATTTTATAGTTTGTTTTATAGCATAATATTTTTTGATTTTTGCTATTTTGTAGAGCATAATTATTGATGATTAATGATATCTGTTTATAATATAATTTAAAAATTTGACAATAAAAAAAAATATATATTGTAAGAGTTTTCACATTCATAGTTGACATATGACATACAATTTCCCGTTTTTATTAATAAATATTTAGAACAAATTATAAAATATAAAATTTTTTTAGTAAAATATTTGTAATTATAAATATTTTAAGAAAAAAAATGCACATTGTTAAAGCATTATTGTACTATTTTAAGCATATAAGTGCATGCTTTTTATTAATTTTTATGTGCATGAAGTTCCGAGCCCTAGTTGTAAATATCGAGTAATGTAATGGGGAGCTATGGACCAGTTGCGCCTAAAACAAAATTTGTATTTTAGGGTCAGTTGTCAGTATTATACCAATTGCGCTGCCTATATTTTAGGACAGTATACCAATTACGCTGCATATACTTTACTACTTAAGATATGTTTATGTATATTAGGTATATTATAAATGCACTAACTATTATTGACGTTGTATAACAATAAATATGAAAAAAGCTATATTTATAAATTATGAAATTTTTTTAATCATATACTATAAATATACCTACTGTAATATTATAATAAATAATAATATTATAACAAAGCAATAATATCATAATAGTGATTTATTTAATTGTAACTATATATTTGCGCATATTAGATTATAATATATTATGTATTATTAATGTCCATATTCATTATATTCCAATAAAAATATTGTTATATGTGCTATTGAATATAATGAATATTAGTTATTAGTTATTACCCAGGAAATACCGAGCGTAATTATTGGTATATGAAAAGGTAATTTTAAGCGCAATTGGAAAACTCCCGATAAAATCATTGTAGGTAATAGTTATACCAAAAGCGGTTCTGAGCAAAGAAGTGAGGTCGCATCTATTTCTTAGGATAATTTATGAAAAATTATAGTTAAAAAACCAATTATATAATTATTTTCTTGATACGGTAATTGAATGTTCAATGCATTTTTGACTACTAAATAATTTGGAAATTGGTAAATTTCGTCAAAATTAATATTTCATTATTTCACACTTATAAAAAAAAAATGTTACTGTATTGTTGATATTTTTAAATATCTATAAGTTCAACTTTTGAAGTATCTGGTTTAAATTGTTTAAGCTTTTTTACTAACCAATAAAAATGTTATACCTAGTACAAAAATTCTAAAATAAATTAAGAAGTAAAAAAAGTCAAATGTCTATCGATACAAAGATAGTCAAAATATTTTTAAAACTATATCACGTATATATAATGCTATTCAAGCAGTAGAAGTGATACGAAATCGTTTTTTTTTGTTACTTGTCTTTTAACAGCGACATTCAACGTCTACTTCACTCTTTTTACCAGCCACTATTATCTCTTTTAAACATGGAATCGTTGGAGTTACGTAGGGAAAGGTTAAATCTCTGTTTTATTTTTAATCTACTAATGGACAAGTCTACTGTCCAGAATTACTTTCAAGCTTAAGCTTCCTGGTTCCTAATCGTAGAGCATTAGACAACTAAACACTTTTTATGTCCCATTCCAGTTTACCAATTATGGTTACAATTGTCCTATGAATAGAGGTATGGAACAAGTTAGTATATTTCATATTGATTTATTTTAATGTTCAACTATTGATAAATTAAATATATATTTAAATAATTTAATAAAATAGAATATAAGAAATAACCTAGAATCTATGTATGATTAGATATTTTTGTACTTATTTATATTGTAATTTAGTTTAACTAAGAGGACGTTACACCGACATTTTGTTGTCTCCGTCTTACAAGTGCATAACATGGCAAATTGTACGCTCAGCAGAACACGTGTAGCTCCGTTAGTTTTAAAATTAGAGTGAATTCACCTCTTATAAAATTTAAAGGTAAGATTATTATCTAACCAATCTCATCAGTTTTTTATTATATTTTAATTTTAAAGCGAGTTATGAGTATTTTAAAATTGTAAATTGTTTGTACATCTCAAAATACTTATAACTCGCTTTAATTAAATTAATCTATCCAAAATAAAATGTGTATAAATATTTTTTGGTATGCCTATATGTACAAAGCTGGGAAGGTTCATTAATGTCTTTAACTTTTTTAAGTTGTCACCCTGAAAAATAATTAACCAAGCTATGTTGAAGTTAATTAGTAAATATCAATAACTTTTAGTTAAATTACAAATTTTCAGGAAAATAATGACTAATTAAGCTTAAGCTACTTTTTTTAATTACTCTTAACCACACTTATATATGAATTTTGAACTCGAATGGAAAATTACTTGCTATTGCCTTAGTTTTGGTGTAGCATAATAAATTAATATCCAACACAACCAGACTTTTTTTTTTAATTACTAGTTGTATTACTCGGGATAAATGAAACCGATATGGGAAATTCACCTGCTTAATAATTTTCTTTTTTTTTCTTACGTGTAGCCAATTTTAAGCAGAAAAAAACGAATATGTGATTATGATTTTAATATTATTAATAGCCCCTCTATTAGTATTATAGGGGTAAGTCACTCTATAATAACTGGTTAAATACTTATATAAATTATCTAAACTTTAGTAGAATCGTCAAAATGGGTCGACTACTTGTCGACCCGTCCGGGATCCCAATAATAATAGGTGTACATAATTTGATGCCAATTTGTTAAAAACTGTGTATTTTAATATATTGGGACCGGAGTGGCGCAGTGGTCACGTAGTTGACTACGACTTACACAACGGTTCGATTCATAGCAAAGTGCAAACAATTTGTGTGGTTCTACGCAATCACCAATAATTCCCCGTGCTGTTGTCCGATTGCGTCATCCGATTTCCAACTAGATCCAACTCCACTGGGAGTGAAGACCACACATGTCTCCTCTTGGAGAAGGGGGTAGTATCATGCATATAGTGATAAATATATCACATGATCTCCCTACTACCCACTCGTGATACGCATTGACAAAGACCTTGAAGTCGTTTCAATGAGCAATTAATACAGAAAAAAAAGTACAGCGTCATTTAGATATAACCCGACTAATATTCGTATTAATTGTATATCAGCTGACTATTAAATGATCTATCCATCGTTTATTTGTATCCGTTTTGGATCAGTTAAAACATTATCAATTGTTTTTTTGTTTTTTTGTCAAAATCAGTTAAGTATTTTTTAAGTATATAAACCTCAACTATATTTAATATTATACACTTCGCCTCTCATAAATGATAGATAGCACTCAATTTTACATTCATATGGAATAGCATTATTAAAATAAAATTTTAACAAAATATAATGATCATTGTATATCGATATACAGAAAATTATATCCAATAACAATAACTGTGTTATTACCTGTAACCAATGGTAACTATATAAAACAAAAAAAGAATTCGATTTTTGTAAGCTGAAACAGAATTCATGTGTAAGCCAGGCTGTGGCGGATCCAGGGTTTAATTTTTTTTTTTGGGGGGGGGCTCCTAAAAAAATTACTTCTAAGCTATAAATACATTACACACTTTAAAATATAGCTGTAAGTAAAAAGAAGAGTCTATTGTCTGTTGAAGAGGTCGGGGGGAGCCCCCCCCCCCCCGGATCCACCACTGGAGCCAGGCCCTTGCACTGTTTCATTACCCTCCATGAAGAAATCCTGCGTACGGGCCTTGTGTGAGCCTCCCTATAGCGACATATATGGGTTGAAAAACGAAGCTACAAACTCTCCCCGATATTCAAAGAACCTATCGATATAACTTTTATTGAAAAAAATCCAGTATTTTTTGACTCTATAATAAAGGACGAACAAACAAACATAAATTTTTATATAATATATAAATATTTTTTTAATCAGTGTAGGAAAAAGGAATAGCAACTATATAGATCAGCTAGCGTATCCATCAGAAATTAGGCCCGTTGTTCTGGGTGAGTATAATATAATACATTATACATGTTATAATTATTTAGGGAGAATATAAATACCTAACTTCCCAAATTTCATAATATTATTTGTATTCCCAATGATCACTATTATAAGAAAAATGTATATTGGTACAAAATATGTACGATTGTTGACAAATATTATCGCACTGTCGGACAGTTCTCAGAATAAATTATTGTAGCAAATATACTTACTAATTATTATATACAACCATTAATCTTATTATTAAGAGGACGCTACACCCGTATGTGTGGTCTCTATCTTACAAACGTACAACATGGCAAATTTGGCTTCAACAATTATTATCTATTTTACCCTATTATTTTTAAAATCAGAGTGAATAATAAAATGTAAAGGTAATATAAAATATTATTATCTAGGACATCACGCAGAAAATGTACAGTTTCAAAAAGTTGCTTAAAAATAATAATATAAATAAAATAAGCTGCGTACTGCTCTAGATAATATTATTACCTTTACATTATATTATGGGTCAATTCACTCTAATCTTTATAGTGTTAATACTAATTATATAGTTATATACTTACATCGATGTAAATTAACGTATGGACAAGGGTGAAGGGACAAAAGAAACTACGCAGTGTATGGTGATGGTTGTTTGCTTATAATATATTAATTATTATATACCTATTACCTATACACAGGTATTATTTCTTGGAAATTTAGTAGATATCCGAAAGGCTGCCCACATTAAAATACGGCTGTGTAGCTGTTCTAATTTTTAACTAGTATAAATTAACTAATAACTTTAAAGTTTTTAGTTACCGAGTATTGTAAAAACGTTGTATTGCTATTTTAATTTAATTTTACATTTTTATTGCAATAAAACAATTAGAAAATAATTCAATACTGTAATACTCAAAAATTGCAAGAGATATAATATTATTACAGATACAGTTTATGACTTATAGGTTTTAGGTACTTATCATAATATATTAATATAATGATTATACAATATTATAAAATAAATATCCATTTATTTTGAATAGAATATTGTCAATGATTGCACTTATTGTAATTGAACAATATGCGTAGTTGATTAGATAAAAATATAATACAAGTATTGAAAAGTGATAGGATTAAGAGACTTCCCTATATGTATAGTGACTTATGAATTAAATGTTTTTTGTAATTCTACTTATAAATTAAAATAAATTAAAAATGAAATATTGAAATAATATTAATATTAAGTAAAAATAATAAATAATGTGTAGTTATAAAATAATATTTTATATAATTTTATATATTATGTATTGATTAATTAAATATTAAAAGTATGAGAGAATTATTTTAGAATAACTAAAATTAATATTTTTAGCAAATACTTTGCACATGTCTTTATTACAGCGTAAATAATGTTATACAATATTAATTTAAAATGGTCATTTGATTTATTTATAGGTACTGATATTTTGTTAAATCTATTATTTGGACCAAAATCGATTAATAATTTTTAAAGTTTTTATTGACATTTGAATTAAAATTTAATACAATTCGAAGACGAATTAAGATTGTTACAATTAGGTATAGCATTTCGTAACTGAAGACTAATCAACAAAAGGAATAATATTATAATATATAGGTTAGGACTTTAAGACGTTGGTTAACCTAACGCTGATGCTAAAAAAATGGTTTTTGTAATAATTAAAACTAATATTATACATTAAACTGATTAAAGGTAGCGCTATTACATTATACTAAATACGTCTGTTCGGTAACAAACAACATGAAATGACCACTAAGTATAGGTATAAACTGTTAAAAACGTGTCCTAGTATAATTATATTATGACGTGTAGGTATGCACCTAATAAACCTTGTTGAAATAAAAACGTTATATGGCTTTTAAATAACTAGATAATATAAGGTGTAACTGTCTACAAAAACTACTCATTACCCCACCTACCTATATTTTCAGACGGTTTTGAGTTATCGCCAAAGACGACCGCGTGCTCGAGAGGACGTGCTGCGTTTTCCGGTGGGTCACGTCGAAACGCCGGACACGCATCACTACATCTGCATCTGTACAGGTGGAACGTTATTGGCGTACCTACTGCATCTCATTGCCGGTGATAATTAAAGGCCAACTCGTGTGACAACGTAAATAATAATTATAATAATGTATTATCGTCGATAGCCGAACTGCGTATGTACCGCCTCCTGATCACTACGTAAGCCGACGGTCCGCGCAAACGCTGCTCATTGAAATAAACACTATATAGAAACACCGACGTTAAAATATCATATTATTATCTTTGTTCGCAATGATAATATTGTTAATGATATTATTTTGTGATTACCCCGCGCAGATTATTACAACACGACAATAATAATAATATAAATTATAAAAAATATATAATATATAAGAAATATTTTTATAGGTACTTCTCGGGCTCTCTACATATTATGATTTATAATATTATTATACTATACAAAATACGAAATAATATAATTATTATAATAATGC
The DNA here is from genome assembly GCF_019925205.1 of Metopolophium dirhodum. Taxonomy (NCBI): domain Eukaryota; kingdom Metazoa; phylum Arthropoda; class Insecta; order Hemiptera; family Aphididae; genus Metopolophium; species Metopolophium dirhodum. Next base: position 20,021,875 of record NC_083563.1, on the reverse strand, counting down.
GCACACGTCGCGCCCGCGTCCCAACTCCCGAGCGTGTACGTGCAACACTCGACACTGCGCGGCGGTGACGATTACTGTTTTCGCGGTACGAATCCTAGCGCGAGCGATTACGTAGGTATTGTTTATTGTTGGCACGCCGCAGATAAGTCGTTCATCGTCATCCGTTCCCATGTGGCCATATTGTCAGTGCGCATGCAGGTGTACGGACATTTCGGCAACCACGCATTTTTGACGATACGGTCAACCCCCCCCCCCCCCCCCCCAAACAAAGTAAGCCATTTTTTGCATCAAAAACAAAAAAAATTCTAAATCATTTGTAAAGCATGTTATTTAGCTGTAAATCAAAAATTAACCACTATTAACCTACCTACCGCATATAGTGTGAATCATAATATAACTATTACCTATCTAAAAGTCAAATTCATTTTTATGAGCTTTTTTAGTTCACATCTTTAGGACATTGGATCACTTAACTAAATACATGGAATACGTATTATATATAATTCTCATATATGTATACAATGCGCCTATACAGGAGCAACCATATTAATATGCATATTATGCATTCCTATTTGATTTTTAACATTAATATTATGTTTATGATAACAATTTTCATTGATAACATAACATTCTATCACGTTTCTTCAAGACTCAGATTGCATATTATGGCAAATTTCTATCATATTTTGATTAATACGCGCATTTCATGTATTTAGTTCAGTGCATTGGATACTATTCATTCATCTGTAAATTAACAATTACTCAACTAATGAATTTCTTTTTTGTTGTAATCCAAAAACAAATAACAATAACTTGAAATTTTCACCAAATATTTATTTTATCATATTCCATACATGACACTATTTCCAAAATATTTTGACTCTTTTTGAGTTAGTGATAAACATTTTAAATATTATTAATTTTTTTTCTATAAATAACATTAAACATTTTTTTGTTGGGTAAAAATGTTTGAACATTTAATATAGGATTCTTCATAAGTTGATATAATAGCATTTAAAAAATATTAAAGATACATCAACACGATTATTTTTTATAACATTTAAAGTTAAAACTTTGACGAAATTCGTCAAAAGCGCTAAAATTTACAAATAATTTTGTAGTTAAGAATGTATAAAATAATGTTCAATTTTTATAAAACTATTGATAATTGAAAACAAGGTTTCTCATGAATAGTTCATACTGTAACCAAACAATTTTAAAAATATATAAACGGTTTTTATAGATATTTTAAGTTTAAATTTGGACAACATTAGATATTTTTTTATTTTTTATCTAGAATTAATACAATATGTTCATAAAAAAGTACAATAAGCATAACGAATGTTTTTAAAATTGTATTACAATATGTAGCAGCTCCAGTGACTTGAGGGAAGAACCAACCAGTGAAGGCATTTCGGTAATTTTGATATTTAAACGAAGAATAGTTAGTTTATTGTAATATAAAAATACTATTCGTGAGTATTTGAATCTTTTAAAGTAGGGTTTTCAAATGCATTTTTCGAAAAAAATTAACTCAACCTATTAATATGTAAATGTTTGATAGTAAAATCAATTACTTTAACAGCAATATTATCATATAATATATTTATAGTAATATAGGCTGACAGACCGTCTTCGTGCAGAGTTGTTTTTCGGTCACTCGAAACCTATAATGCAGCAGAGCGGTATCGCTTGCCCTCCCTTTTTTTTCAACTCGTTAATGCCCAACCTTGCTTATAATTTTAAATTTAGGATATAAAAAAACTATGTTTAGGGGGTGTGGCGGAAAATCTCCCTACAAGTCTTTTCATCCTACAAACGCAGCCCTAACAATTTAACACAATGTATGTCACTGAATATAGGGGGGAATGTCCTATAATATGTAGATTCCTGCAGTGTGCACAATAATATTATTATTACGGGACTTAAAAGTCAATGGATAGCCGTGTCTAAACACTTTATCTGAGGACGCTATAAACAAAAATCATATTTAAAAAAAAAAAATATCATTATCAAAAATATAACAATATAATAATATTATTCAAAACCGGTACAGTCCCGGCCAAAAGGCAATAGTGTAATAAATTTACTGTGTATGTAATAGGTATAGTACTATAGTACTACAGTGTACAGTGTACACCGTATACCTAGTTGGTATTATACAAACGAACATAATATTATAATATGGCAGTCGATATACCAGCGGGGGAATAGTGTGACAACTGATGACAGTTATTATAGTTGTTACTTGTTACGTAGGTGTACCCGCGTATTTTCTCTCGTTAGATATTGTTTGTACTTTAGCGCATTTTTTTATGGAATAATACTTTACCGACGCCCCGGTATTGTATTAATTGTTTGCATTACCGTCCGTGGACGACGTCATGCGGTTGTGTATTTATACAGTATGTCACATTATGCTGGCTGAGCTGTTAACGCATACATTATATTATATTATGCATAATCAGCATTCGGCTGATAAGGCTCAGTTAATTATATTGTGATAGTTATATCAATTATAAGTTATAACAGTAATATTATAATATGTAGATACTCGTATAGTTTACTTTGAAACAAATGGCGTGTTCCGTTTATAGTATTTATGTCGTCCTTATGGAGGGATGGGCAGGGCATCTAGATGTTTAAAAATTATCTGTAATTTGGGTTGCTAATAAGAAAGCTTGGATGACTGGATCTATAATGGAAAACTGATTTATTCAATTCAATAATCATTTATTAAAAGATAGTAGAAAAATAATTTTATTCTTAGATAATGCATCATGCCATCCAAAACTTACAGTATCAAATATAAAACTTGCTTGGTTCCCACCAAACACAACCCACGAATTAAGGAATAATTTATTGCGTTAAAATATATTACCGTCGTTTTCTTATGCAGTCTCTGATTGTGACCAAATAAATAGTACTTAGGAAATTTCGAAAAAAATAACAGTAACCGACGCAATACAATGGTTGGATAACGCTGTAAAATTAGTTAAGTGAGAAACAATTAAAGCATGTTTCTCTTAAGCTGGATTTACCTATAAATTATAAAAATGAAATAGAATAAATGGACGAATACGTCAAAGAAAGCATCATGGAAATGTGCTCAATTGTAGGTGAAAATAATACTAATGATTTTTTGATGGTTGATAAAACTTTGTTCATAGAAAGCGAAGAAATTCAGTCACAACTTTTTGAAAATAATTTATCTGAAGACGATGAAGACGATGACAAAGAAGAGGTATTCCATATTTCAATGAAGAAGTCATATCGATAAAATCATATAAAAACGCATTAATTGAGATAAATAATCTATAACAGTTTGCTATTGGCCAACAAGATGATAATCTTCTTCAAATGGTTCCATAAGCCAAACAACACGCGGGAGGAAAAATAGCAACAGCAGTGACAAAACAAAAAACTCTACATGATTTTTGGAAAAGCTAATTGTTTAAATTTAGTTCCCAACCTTCATACTTATGTAATATGCATAAATTATTAATAATTTTGTAATAAAAAAAGTATAGTTAATCTAAAATAAGTTATATAAAGTAAAGTAATAAATTAAGTTTATAATGAGTCTCTAACTCAAAAATAAAAATTATAAATGTTATCAACTAATTTTGTAATATGAAAAATTGATTTGAGTTTTATTCAATAAAGCGGAAAACTGCTTAAAGCGGAATTTTTGGTTGGTCCCATGCTATTTCGCGTTAGACAGTTTTCACCGTAGTAATAATTTGTACAACTCTAGTGTATATTTTGAGTACTATAAACAACTTGCAGATTAACGATTAATGCACCTGTTTAAACAACATCGACTGCTATACATGTTTTCTACACGACAACCATCGTTTTTACCGTACATTGAATAGTTACAAATAACAACCATATTATACATATTATTATATATTAAATTCACTTTTAACGAGTACCGCTGTTGCTTGATCATCGGGAAGGCCCCGAGCTTACACGGTTTGTTAAACCCTTAAGACAAAAATAGTCATTATTATTATTTTTATGATTTCTTAATTACATTTTTAGTGAAATGTTTACATTATTAATATAATAAAACGACACGAGCTGACTATATCGAAATAAAACCAAATGTAACTTAATGGCGTACTTATGCGTTTGCTTTCTGCACTTGCCGCTATTACATAAGATGATATTTGCCAGAAAATTAAAGAATTTAATAGTTCAGTACCTTCCGGTTACCAATTATTTATGTGTAACGGTTTACAAATTACAAGTGAGACGTGACTATGTCTATGTGAGTGGCTGAGACCTTTGTTTTGAAATTTGTGCCTTAGTTTTTTGTTATGCAATATGTATATTTATTGTTTATTTTATTTATAATAATTTATGACAAGTAAATTAAATTAATATACAATTACTTAACAAATTTACAAGTATGTTCCAAAATCAACGTGGACGCATTAAATAACTTGGCAGTATTATAGTGTTTATAGACTACATAGTACACCAATACCACAGTCCACAACCAAAAATATTAAAACTAAATGTCGTGAACTCAATTTCAAACGTTCCTTCTACTTCCTCTTTTAATGCAAAAGTTAGCTTAAATTGTGATGTACCTACAACAAGTTTAGCTCATCACTAATTTTAAACAACGTATAGTTTCCAAAGCCAATATTATAAAACATAGTTATGGTATCCTTGGAAAGATATGATAATGTTACTATAATGTTGTGAAAAAAATGTCCTCTATTATTTAATTTTAGTTAGTATTATGTTTATTTACTAGTCCCTATACTTACATATCTACGCGTGACTATGAAATAAATTGAAAACAAATATATGTATACAATTAATTTGGTTACATGCCATACTTATTACCGTGCCTCTATTTGATTTTAATCCTATGCCTGCCTCTTAAACAACGACTGCAGTAACTGGTGTCACTCTTGCTATTGAAACGTCAAACGTGTTCAATTTACTGTAAATGTGTAACAAAAGCAGGTAAGCACCGACAAACAGAAACAAAGTATCCGTAAAAATGTATCTGGTAGAATAATAATAGTATTTTCTGGTTCGGCAATAACGGTCTACAATTGTTTCCACAATGCATTTTTTTTAAACATTTAATTATAATATATGGAAACTAATTTTGATAAAGTTAAGTACCTACCTACAACATTTTTTTCTGCCATACGGGTGTGTATATTTAATGGTCTTTGTATAAATCACTGCACATGTAAAACGATTACTAGTGTAGCTTATAGTTTACCCAAAAACAGTATGAATATAATATGTTGCTAAAATTGTTTCTCTAAAAATGTAAAATTGGGACAAATAGATTATTGCTGCAGATATTCAGACAGAGAACAATATAAACGTAGGTAGTACGCGTAAGTACTACTTACATTAATTGTCATTATTTTTCGTATGTATATTTATTCATTATTTTAATTTAATAACGTTTCATCTGTTTTGATTTCTTTTTACCGGATATTATTGACATTAAATCAATCCTATTCTTAAAATTTGTTTCCTGCCATTATAATATGATGATCCACTTTAGATTTTATTAAGTCTTGGGTTGGTAGCTCAATTATATTTTTGTAAAATCTAAAGGCAATAATCTATTTTAATAGACAATCGAAAAGACATCTGGTCAGCTACTAATTTTAGAGATAGATTATGAGTACCTATAATCATTGATTATAAATACATATTTAAAATAATTAATGGTATAAATGTACAATGTTTAAAAAGCAGAAACTTATATTCATCTGGTGTTAAGCACTTAAGTATTATTCTTTACTTATATCAGCGCAGAATAGTAGTGTACTAGCTTATAAAAAAAACGATTCTGTATATACCTAGAGCTCGGTTTATTTATAGTATTTAAAAAAAAAACTAATGATTAAAGTTTTTGAATAGACTATAGAATATACTTATATAAACGTGTAATGTAGAATATATTATTTTTATCGAGTACTTATTAATATTAGCTATAATAAGACTTTATAAAAACATTTTGAAACAAAGTGAACGAGACATTGACCAGAGTCGAGGATAAGCCTAGCATAAGAAATTAAAATGGTTTCATCCAAAAATCAAAGATCTGTTGTAAGTTGGTTAAAATAATATTTGTAGAACATATTTCTAATTTTGTGTTACTCATAAAAGTAATTTTGTCAAATGTACATTTTAATATAGTTAAGATAAATAAGTTAATTGAAATTGTAAAGGTAAGGTTCCACATAAGTGGTAAATATTAAAAATATAAAGTAAGACGTCGAAGTATGACGTCATTCGTTACAATCACAAAAATGTGCAGTTTATTTTGTAATTAGTAGCTCAAAATATTTTTAAATTTAGATCCAAAGCTTGAGAATGTCATTCATTCTTCCTAAATTGTTCTTATTGAAATAAATATAAAAATTAATCTTGTCTTAAATTTTATTATCATTTTGCCAAGTTAATTTTTTATCGATGTGGAGGCGTAAATATTCAACAGTGTAAAGAGAAGGGATATGTACATTATTTATGGTAATATTAGATATTATGACTAAGTCCGAAAGTCGTGTAAACGGATTTATTGTGGTATAATTGTATTTGCCATTTTTTTTTTTGTACCATTCAAAAGTAGATTTAAATGGGATTATAAATTGGCTGATTGTGTGTATTGATATAATTTGATAATATGACTTTGTCTTCGGCTATTAGTCAGCGACAAGAGAGATGACGAGGGGTGAAATCATATCATATAATGAACAATATGCATATAAGCCGAAAAAATACGGGCGAAAGAAAACCGCCTTGAGGAACTCCAGCTTTAATTATAGCTATATTTGAAGTGCAAAGATCATGTATGTATTTGGAAATTCCTGTTTGTATGATATGATTTCATTAATATAGGAAAAATGTAGGGAAACAAATTTAAGGATTTTAAAAATAAAATGACCTTCATGCCAAATTCAGTCGAAAGCCTGTTAAATGTTTAAAACGGCACCAGTGCAATAAAGTCTAATTTCATGAGTCATGATTGATGAATTGTGCTATACTTGGTTTTCAAAAAAAATAAGAAGCTGGGAGTATATTGTTTGATAATAAGTACAAAGAAATTGGCTTGAAGATATCTTTGGCGTCTTTTGCAAATTTATGAAAAGTATGGTAATAGGCTTACCTATAGGTTTATATGAAGTTGGGATACCTGCAGGGGCGTATTTAAGGGGGGCTAGGGGGGCTAAGCCCCCCAACCAATTTTAGTTATACCAAAAAATGTATTTATATTCTGTAAATTTTAACTAGTGTAATAACTTCAGTTGTAGCCAATACAATAATATTTCAAGAAATCTTAGATGGCCGCACTGAGATAGAGAAGAAATCGTATCTATCTCAGTGTCTGGCCGTGATTTTTATCACCAGCTTCCATTGCTACCGAAAAATTCTATATCTCTTATCTGTCATATAATATTTGGTTAAGCGCAAAATTGTCATGATGATAATACTGATAAAATGATAAGAAGAGAACTATTATATCATATTAAATAACGTTAAAAAAAAATTGCATATCAAAAGAAGAATGGGATTTTGATGAACTAATAAACATTGCTAATGAATCAGTACTACCAAATTTAAGAAAAATTTTAAAAGTAGCATTAATATTACCGGTTACTACAGCTACTTATGAGCGTTCCTTTTCTGATATGAGGAGAATTAAAACCTGGCTGAGATCTAGAATGGAACAAAATCGTTTTGATAATTTGGCAATACTAAACATTGAAAAAGATTTACTGAAGAACCTAAACAAAGAAAAAATTCTTGATGAGTTTGCCAAAAAGCCAAGAAAATTAAAATTGTAATATTAGGTATGTAATGTAATTTGTATGACTACTATGACTATATTTTAAATCTAATGACAAAATATTACTATTGTACATATATCTATTTGAGAAATTGTTTTATAATATAATAATTTTTATAATAATATATTAATTGTGAATTGCTATGTTGTATTCAAATTTGTTCTTATTAATGAATTATGTTTAATTGAATAAACTAAAAAGTCATAATTAAATAGTGTTACTTTAATTATAAATAAACAAATAATAATATAAAACAAATATAGGTAATAACTAAAAGTAAGAATTTTGTTTGTAATTTTCATAGGGATTTAGCCCCCCCCCCTGTTTTACAACCCTAAATACGCCCCTGGATACCTGGAGGTTTATTATGGTATAGCAAACATTATTGTTTGTGAGAAATTCAGATTTCTATAGTATTGGAAATACGAAAGTCTTATAATAACATTAAAAATATATGTTATAAGTATTATGGCCTAGGTAGTTTGGTAAAAATGTATCAACTTCAGCTGTTATAATCTGGTTAACCCTGTCGATTTTTTACGAGAACATTTTCGAGATAATTTTGTACTTCGTTGAGTGTAATATTTTTCAGAGCTAGAATTTATTAACACAGAATCTAAGAACAGTATTAATATGATTCAGGAATCAGGATATTTTGAAATCCAAGGCGGTAAGTTAAAAACGAAAAAAGTCTAGGTGGTTCAATGTTTTGATATGTGCAAAAGTCGTGGTGACTGGGGGACACATTGAGTATTGCAGATGGATGATCAGAATTCAAATCTAAAATATTATTAATTAAGCAGTATAAATTGCTCGGTATTTTGGTGATAAATATATCTAATATATCAGGTTTTTTCCCAAGGGAGGATAGTAACAGGTAAAAAACTATGCCTTGGGGGTTATTGGAGTGACATCCCAAAGTATTGTGCTAGCATTTTCTTAGTATCTAAATTATTTATTTTGTAATTATGTATAATTTATGTTTTTTACGGATTTATAGATTTATTATTTTTTGTTTATTGATTCAACTAGTGGTCCCAGGTTGTCAATCGGTTTTTCTGTGTGATGTAGATATCATACGTTGTTTTAAAAACTGAGCAAATTTCAATATTTTAAAACTGAACGAAATAAATAATTTAATGGTTAAATAATAAATTATGCTTATTTTTAGATTTTTCCAGAGAACATCAAATATTTTTTGGCAGTTCTTCTGAAAATGTGTTTGTCTATATTGGTATTCGATATCACATATTACATATTTTTGTACGCAATGATTTATTATTGAATTTAAATTAATCAAAATTAAAACTTAGTACATTAACGTGTAAAATAATGCAGTTTTAATTGAAACGTGAAATCGGAATGTTTATAAAATATGTTGTAATTAAGAACGCAAAAGACAAAGCGAAAAATATTAAAAATAGTGATAAAACAAAAAAGTGAAACTACAAAATAAAAAATAATATCAAATTATTGATGAGCTATCGACAAAAGTGTCGCAATTACATCTTTAAAATCATTTAAATTGTCTTAAAAATTGTTCTTGAGTGTTTTACTTATTATAATTTATTTTATTTATTATAATATAAACGCCGAACGGCTATTAAAAATACAATGAGTAAGAAATATGATGAACTTATAATAATACACAGTGAAACAGTATTCAGTAATACATATAACAGATTATAACAATAATTAATAATTTAAGTAAATATAAACACTATCTACGGTGTAGACAAAGGTCACTCCAGGTTAGCAAACCTAAGCATCTTATGCAATAGATGATTATGGCTATTATATATAATATTTATAGGAGGTGAATAATGTATAAAATTAAGAATTTGTTAAAGAAGGATAATAATCGAAATATGAAATGTTTAAACAGTTGATGAAAGAATAAGAGTTTTATATTAAAAAAAAAAAACTTTTGTGGGAAAAATAGACAATGCAAATTGTAGTTTAAAAAAGACTTGAACGGTCAAATTAAGTCCAGAAAATAAATAATCAAGTGTGTTCACTGTTTTCACTGCTCAGTAGGTATTATAAATTATATATAATACTATAATATTAGACATTTATATACATTGGCTATTACCCAATGGCCAATATATGTTGTTATATTCAGCTAATAATTTACATGATCATTGTTCACACCGAATCAATCAGATTTTAGAGTTTTTATTTTATTCAATTGATATGGTAAATTGTTTTACTGTTTGGAAAAAACGAGGCCATATCGATTTGGAAATTACCATCAATTTTTATTAGCATATTCAATATGCATGATGGAATTTACCGAACAAGAAAAATTACTTAAAATACTTTCATCAGAACAGTGAACTTACAAACTTTATTTCTGTACTAAATTTCAGAATTTTTGTTTACTCTAAATTAAAATTTGTATTAATATGTTTTTGATTGTATAGACATTATCTCAAATTGTATTAAATTGTATAGGTATATTAAAAATATTTTTATTTAGAAAATTTGATCATATAACCACATATAAAGAATATTTAAAAATGAAATAAATGCATACATAACTTATTGTAGTAAATAGTATTTTCATTTTCAAAACTATAAAATACACTTGTAGGTAGTTATTTTTTTTTATAGATAATTTTATTCGAAAAATTGTGTACAAGATTAAAACATTCAGATATGAGATAGGTAAGCATAATATGCAATTTGTTCACAGTAGGTACCTACTACAGTAGTAAGTATTTATCGGTATTAATGAAAATTATTCAAAAGATAGTACATAATTTTATTATAGAATATAGTTAAAACTTAATAAATAGTATACAATTTAAATTTAACGGATTTGGTAAAACAATATTCATGTATCCTTGATATGAGTATGGTCTAGACACCAAGTACTTATAGAATATTGATAGAAACTATTTCAACTCACACCGTTGAAGAAAAACGTATCACAAGAATAAATAGGGTTAAACAATTTTGTACCATTTGTATTTTATTCAGGTACAATTTAGACGAATTGAATGTATCAATTTTTCTTTTCTTTCTTTTTGGGTACCACGGTCTTCTTGAATAATTTCTTGTAGATAGCTTTGAGCACAAAGTAAATTAGATACAATACAACAAAAATGATGAGCAAGATGAAACCGATGACATCTACTAAGTAATACTTCCACCAAGGCATTCCAACGGCCGCGGTTCTCAAATGTTTCGCCCCTTTGTGTCTTATTACGTACTCTGTCCAGTAGACGGCCGTTTCGGTTGCGTTCAATGGTCTGTCTTTGAACCGTTTTGCTAGTTTGTTCGCATTTATTGCGTAACTGGAAAAAATATGTGTACGATTATATTATATTGGATTAAAATAAGTAATTACAATATTTGAATACATATAAAATTAATTTATCATGATTTTATCGTTTTGTAATGATTTTAAAAAGTTGTAAAATGTTCACGTCAACGATTATTTTAATTTAAAGTAATCGAATGATGTAGGTATACCTACACTATTATGTATTGGTGATTTCTATTTTAAACAAATGAAAATGGATAGTAATATTATGGAAACATAATAAAGTAGGTAATGTCGTAATGACTATAATAATTCTTGTGTTTACAATCTCACCTGTTATTGTTAACTATTGTCGTAATAGCGTTGTATAGAATATCATTCGTCATAGATTCATAGTCCAATATAATACCTGAACCTTGTTGTACCAGTTTTAATATATTTCTAGGTTGATCGAAGAAAAATGGAATGCCTACGACAGGTACCGCCGAATGTACAGCTTCTATGATCCCTAACAATCCACCGTGGGTCATAAACAGTCGTACTTTTGGATGACCTAAAATTAAAAACTGTATTTAATTGTGTTCATAATAAACGTTATAGCCGTTATACGTATGAATCATCTTTTGATTTAGGTTCATATATAACAGTAATTTATAATACACAGAGAGATTCACCAAGCAATGTGCATGCTTACCCCTATTTGTTCATATTTGCATTTCACTGCCCCCCTAAAACCGGAATTTTTATATGAGCGGAGTAGTGAACAAACATTTCACGAGGTAACCCGGTACTACTCCACTCCGCTTATCAAAATTGTAAATACTTATAACTCATAAACTACTCGCCCTAAATTTGATTTTTATGTTTCGAAATACTTAGATAAATATTCTACTTTGGAATATGAAATTAAAACTCTATGTTATCATTCAAAAAAGTGAAAAACTTAAAAAATTATAAGGATAAAAAATATAATTTTTTAATAAAAACGTTGTTTTGTAAACGACTTGAAACTATGTAAAATAATATTTTTAAATAGTGAGTGTTCAATGATAAAAGAATCACTGTATACAAGTTAAATAAACTGTTCAAATTTCAAAAAATGGTGGTTCTCGAATTAATTTTGTACCTCCTTTACAGGACACTCTTTAAATGGTATTAAAAAACTAAGTATCTGAAAATATAGTCTTTAAGTATACTAAATAATTATTCAAAAAATCAAAATTTTCATTAATTCATTGTAATGGATAAAATAGGAGTGAGCATGGTTGGTGAATCACTCTGCATGCAGTACCTACAGATATGCATGGTGAATTTGGAGGGGCCTTTTAACATCTGAAATTACGTCATAATATCTCCCTTTACAGTTTACATGTATTATATACTATTATATAAATCATTAAATTATTGTCTTATTACATACTCAAAATGTCTCTTTGAGGCATCCATTTGCTTATGTAAACGTTATCAGGTTTGTCTGGCATTTCTTCTTCGTATTTCCACAAGACTCTGATAGGTAATTTTGCGAATACATCCTTAAACATTTGCAATACATTTGGTGGTAGTGTAGATATACGAATAAGAGACCCAAACGTGAAAAACATAACTCCATTCGGTGAGTCTTCGATGAACTTCAATATGTCCTATTTACAAAAATACTATAAATTAGTAATTATTAAAGACATTGTTAATAAGATACAATACCTAAATGTAAGTGAGTCACTGAATAAGTGTTAATTCACATGTATTGTAGTTGTTATTTTATAGTAATTTATGTTACACATGTAACATGACGTATAAGTATAATATCACTTTATAGTTGCACGTACTATTAGTAGGTGTGCGTATAATAGTATGTGTATTTTTCACATAGTCAATTACTAACTAGCAGTGGCGTATATGAAATAATTTTTGGGGTGGGCTATAGTAGATAGATACTAACAAGTGATCTATTACTTAGGGACATCTCATCGGCTTTTTGTTATATTTCAGTTTTAAAGTGAATTATGAGTATTTTAAAATTGTAAATTGTTTATACATCTTTTAATGCTCATAACTCGATTTAAAATTAAAATTTAACAAAAAGCCGATGAGATGCCCTAGATAACATTCTTAACTTTAAGTTTTATAAGAGGTCAATTCACTCTAATTTTAAAATTAACGGGCTAAACGTGATCTGCTGAGCGTAAAATTTGCTATGTCCAACACGTGTAAGACGGAGACAACATGTGTGGGTGCGACGTCCTCTTAATAATATTGTTAATTTTCATTATAAATTATAATGTATATTATGAGTTGGTAAGTACTAGATAATTAACTATTTGAGCTCTTGCTTATAGTACCTAGTACGCTATGGTTTTGTTTTTCTTATGAAATTATAGTATTGGTTTTAAGGATTTTTTAGTTTTTCATAGACACCATGCACGTTTATAAGTAAGTACAGATGTTTATTTTATTTTTATTATTAACATCGGGTACATATTACGTATATTTACACAATTCTTTTTTTTCTTCATGTATTTGCATGATTTAATGTTATTGACTTTAGTATAGATTGTGAGTTTATGAGAATGTGATTTGTCCACTGCTTTGTTTTGAAATTGAGTAATAGTACTTTATTAGTTATTACCTTGTTTCAAAACCACATAAAGTAATTTAATATATTAAAAAAGTTAAACTTATTTTTATCATATTACGAATTACATAATACAGAAATATTTGAACTAGGTATTAAAAGTGTACCTACTATTATTTAAAAAAATGTATTGTTTATTGGACTTATTTATTGTTATAAATATAAATAATTATTGCAAATGTTTTATGTAATTTAATTGCATAGGTACCTGCCACATGGAACCTACCTAATTCAAGCCTACCTATTTATTTTATTTTGAAAATCTGTTAAAATAAATATGATATTTATGTAAAATTGTATTTAGATTTAGCTTATGAAATATTTTTGAAGTATTAATATCAATTTTCATTTAATTTAAATATTATTTGAACTAGTGGATAAATTATTATTCGTTCAAGTATTTAGAGATTTTTATAATAATGAGTTAAGCGTGGGATGTATTGGTTTGACAGCGAATAGTGAATAGTGATGTTCTTTTATTGTTCAAGAATTGATCAAAAAGATTCGAGTTTTTCTTTCAATAAATCACTCTATGCACCGTGGTGAGTGGAGTTAGACGAATGCCTAACACCTTGTATTTGCAGAGTCTATAGGAACCTATATCCTGATCAGTTTTTTTTAGTTATTAAATTCTTTGGACCGCGTTCAATTTAAAATAAAAACAAAATATTTATTTGTATACATTTTATTGAGTGGTGTGTATTTACCTTGGGTATGGGTCTGGGGGGTTTAACATGTATGCCACCAATTTCCACCATGTTGGGAACTAGAGGCCGTGGTCCGTCCAAGGAAAAGTGGCCGTTGACAAACACCATGGAAGTGTTGTAAACTATTTCGTTGATGTGAGGTGTGTCCGGTCCAAAGTTCTCTTTCAACAGTTCATTTGCTGGCCACTCACTGTAATACTTCCACGCTATTTTAAAGTATATATAGTACAAAGTGTTGATCATACGTTCTTTAAAGTTCATCTTTCCAGCGGCTCTTGTTACGATCGTTGGTATGTACGACGGGTTGTCTGGGCCACCCACACGGTCGTAGCTCCAAGGCAGATGTGAGCTGGACATAACGGACAATAGGGGTGCCTTGAAATGGTAAGCATATCCAACATCACAATCAGCTCCAAATATTTCTGTGAAAACCTAAAAACAAAAATAATAATCATTATCGTTGCTTTGAATTTAATAAGTAAGTATCGAAACAAATAAACAAACAATTTAAATGAAACATAGAAGTATTAAAAGATTTGAAAACTATTGTTTTCTTTACACCGTAGTCCATTAGTCCATTACTTTTCATATATAGTACACATTTATCGTGTAACATATTTTAATTTCTTAAAATTACATTTTATTATTATTCCATCCTAAATTAATATTGAATGTATATAGTATTGAATCAGTAGTCTCCATACTATCTAAATATGAAAAGTTGAAACATTATACTAGAATTTTGAAACTGATTATCCTTATTAGTTAGGTAATGCCAAAAATGATTTAAAGAGGTCTATTGGTTGTGATGTATACTTCTATAATAACAATATTCTATACTGCAATAATTTTATTAAAATTCTAGTATTTGTTTCAAAGTTCAAACCAAACAACGTCTTGTAGTACAACGTTTTCTACTACAAAATATTATACAAAAATAATATAATCTTTATACTATTAATGCGGTCTATTCATTTAGTTAGTTTTATATTTCCTATACATAATTCATTTAATTATTTTCTTCTTAAATATATTGTATTATGTCGTATACTCGTATGCGGCTTAAGTAATTTCGAATTATAATTAAGTTTTTACCGTTCTAGAAAATCACACGTTACACGCATATGCGTGTTATAATGAGAGAAATAATTGTGAATTTATAAAGGTTACATTTTGACGGATAATTCGTCTCCGAGTGAAATTATACAGCATTATACTTTAAATTAAATACATTTTAATGTAATACTGTAACTGCATATACTAAGTGATTTAAGATTTTTTTAATAAACAGCTGACACCCATAACTGTTAAATATTTGTGTTTTTCAAATAAATATTTTTACATAGTTTGAACTACCTACCTATAAGTACTTGTTAAGTTGTAACACTACATATTATTTAGATGCTTTAGATTATGAAATTATAAATATAGACATATATTATGTTGTCGTCACACGTTACATCATATAACAAAAAAAATTATATAATTACAGGTGCTATGAAAGCTGTTATTTCGCGATGACGAAGACAATCGACCCTAGACATTTACCCAATTTTTCATGTGACCTTTTTGAAAATAATGTTTAATGTGGGACTATAGTTACCCACCTTCCCACCACTTAATTTTTTTAAATTACCATAGCTAAAATAATCTATTTTTCTTAATTTATATTTAATTATTTTTCTCATATTATAATAATATTTGTTATAATTAATTTTCGGCGACCCACTCAAAATTATTCACGACCCAATTTTGGGTCACGACCATATGGTTTAGAATTTCTGGTACACAAGATATATTATTATATTATCGTATAATAATGATACGACGATGAGTGAAAAATAATAAAATCGCACTGACCGCATCGAACTTGATGCCGCTTTGGAGTAGCGCTTGCACCTCGGGCAGCTTCTGGGTCTTCCGACAGATATTCATTTGATGGTCAGCGATGAACCATTGGTTAGCGAACACACTGGCCAGGTATTTAAGCACCATTTCGATGCCGACCGTGTTCACCGCGGACGGCAACGTCCCAGACACGTCGACGTCCGTGTAGTTGGCCAGCGGCGATTTCTGCGGGAACGCCGTGATCACCGTCACGTTGTGGCCACGCGCCGCCAGGGCCTTCATCAGGCTCTCGTACACCACCCAGTGGCTGCGGCCGTTGATGGGGAACACGCCTAGGATGTTGGCGCCGTCAGTGGCGGACAGCGCGCCCAGGACGGCCAACAGGAGCAGCCCGACGTACTTCATCTGCGCAAGTAAATAAATTATGACGTAATGTTATAAAATATGGGTATCTAAATTATAATATCGCGATGTAGACCAAAGCGCAAAGGGGTGGGTCTAGGAACTGAAATCATGGTTGGGCTAGACGCAAATAGTAGCCGTCTATTTGAGTCATAATCATTGTTATTAAAATTGTAATTTCATTTAAAAAGTCATAAACCGTAATCGTATTATTAAGTATATTGTATTGGTGAGTGTTCTTTTTCGAGACTAAGTGTTACGTTTTGATGTTAATAAACTAATATAGACAAGATTATAGAATCTTTGAAATAGTATCATCCCCTAGTCGCCTCCTAGTATATGATCCCGATTGACAGTGTTGTCTCAACACCTATTCTTTGTGTATATCATTTTACCAATATATCTATACCGTGGTATACCTATATTGCAAAAACAGAGCCATATTCTATTAGGCTTCAACGTAAGATATTCATAGTAAATGTATGTGTCACTTAAGACATGTTAAACTATGTCTTATTTGACACATAAATTGGTATAATACGGTCATAAGTATATTTTATAATATTATTGCTATTAAAGTAATTTATTTTGCTAATACAATCTTTGTATCAAAGCTAACTAAAGCTTAAATTAATTTTTGCCGAAAACATTGAGTTTAAAAATGTTACTGTCTGTATAAAATATAATAATATTAAACTTTAAAAGTTTCAAGAATCACGAATAGTATTTTAAATTACAGCAAAATATATAATTTCGTCGTAATTTTAGATTAAAATGTCTATTAAGAAATGTATGTATTAATATATATTTTTTTAAATTTTTTGTTATAGTATAAACTACTTATAAAAAAATCTTGCTTTAAATTTTCAATTTTTAGCTTTTAAAAATTGTAGGTACATCTTAAACATTTTTAACTGCAAATTTTCATGATTTTGATGAATTTTCTTAAAACTTGAAATTCTAATACCTATAAAAAAATGGTACGTATATAATATATTTAATATTATTAAGCTACTATAATTTCAACTTACGAGGAACTTTATATTAACTTCTCAAACTTATTAACCCAAGAACATTTTTTTATCGTAATTTTTAGATAAAAACTAAAAAAATATTAAATGTTTATAAAAAGCTCAAAAATATACAAATTATGTTGAAAATGTTATCATAATATATATAAGATAATAACATGGAAATTTCAAGTATCTTCTGTTATTCGTATTATTGAGTTACACGAAAAATATACTATTTCGTCATAAACTGATTACCGGTAGGTACCTATTTTGACTGTAAGCCTTCCCCCTCGGGCCGTCTGCCTGGTGGACGCATATAGTTTGCCAGGTCGCGGGGGCATAAGCTATAGATGTAATTGATAACTAGTTGTTTTTGTCAATAAACGATTGGGTCCGGGGAGCTGTAATGCGAATCGCGGTTCCCTCCCCGGTCCTCGATAATACAGGAAAAAAAAATGGTACCTATACTAAACTATCAACACTTTGTACGCAATTTTATATGATAATATGATAAATATGATAACTTTCGACCTTTATAGTTATATAGATTTTAGTATTTTACCTATTACAATAAATAAATAATATTATTAATTTAATTAATTTACTACCTACCTATAATAAGGTCAACCATAGTTTTATTTCTCTGAATCGACATCTCAAATCTATCAAAAATTATTGTTGATATACGGTATAGGACTTTTGGTCTTTTGGATATAAAAATAAAAAAATTCTATTAGAATGTGAGAATTTTGAGAAGATTCTTTTCGTTTATCAATGAATATTCACCACTATACAATCCTTGCGCCACCATTATCGAAATGTGTCTTTTTGACATTCAAATTTCAAATATTACGTGATTATACTTCAATTACCTTACATTTTATTTACCTGGTGAATTATTATTTATTTTATTTAAAATTTAAGACATTTAAAAATGCCCTCTGCTAATATTTGTTCTGTTTGAAAATGAATTGGGTAGGTACTATTGAGACAATTATTATGTGTACCTACCTACGACGAAAAAATAGGTATGTTTCCTTATCACTGTTATTTATTTGTATGACTGTATAATGAATTTCATTTTATTCTTTATTATATAATACAATCAACAATGGTTTATTTTTAAATATGATTTCCTTATCAAAGATTCAACTATATGAAATTTATTATTTGGCTTTATAATTACGTTACTTATGTCTTATGTCTTAAGTTACTTAATTTTATATATAATGTACTAACATTATGTGATTGAGTATTTTAACGACTTGTGTACATTGTACATATACCTAACAAATATTATTTAGTTATTAAGTCAATATTTATATTTTCAAAACGATTGGTACCTTACAATATGTAACATTTTAAACGATTTTGATTAAAGCGTTCAAACTACGGAAAACTGTTTTCACTATAATCAATGTAATTTTGAATTATATGGTATTGGCAAATAAATATAGAGCTTTCAGAAAGCTAATTGAAATTGGCTTACAAATATAATATAATCCTACTACGGCAATGAGTTTGTACAGAAATTGAATTCGTTAACAAAACTCGCTAGTTTATTATTATTACTAATTATTAGAATGTAGGTAATTGGTAGTAGTAGGTAGTTGGCATGCATAACCAATAGTATTATAGTAAAATGTATAATTTATGTAATGAAGTTGAACATTATAAAAATAGCGAAATAAGTTAAAATAATAATTAATTAATTGTTATAAATTTGATACTACACACATTTAAACTGAATATTTGTTTGAATAATAATAAAATTAACGTTTTTCTTAATTTTATTCGGTTACCATATTATACCTATAATTTGGATTAATTAAGATAAATACACTTTACATGTAAAATAAATATAAGAGGGTAAAATCATCGTCACCGAATAAGTCATTTTCTTAAATTTAGGTGCGGGGCATATCAGGTACAATAAAATTGATTTTTATTTACAATATGAATTATTTATAAAAAATTGCTAGTGTAGGTAAATGTAATTTCTTCGATTGGTCATCATCTGTTTTAATCACTTTTAAGATAGGTATAAAATTGTGAAGTTATGTTATTAATTATTTATATCCATCGTAAATATCATGATGATAAAATTTGTAGGTATCAAAAATAAATTGTTACCATACATCATTGTTCGTTACTGAAATGATGATTTAGAATTTTATGTTTAAATATTGATGTAAGTTATAACTATATATTATATATATAGGTATATATAGTACATATATAATAAGTAATAAACTAATAACTAATAACTAGGACTCACATACTGTAGGTACATATATAGCAGAGCGGTTACCTATGTAGGAAGTTTATACTTTCTTCCTTTTTTATTTTCATATTTCCAAACAGAATATTTTTATGAGAATTTCTATAAATTAAAATATAATTTTGAACAATTACTTAGTTAATAATAAACTCATTATAACTTATTTACTTATAAGTTTTGATGAGACAAGTAGTGTGTGGTTTAGGGGTACTCCGCAAAATATTGGTTCACTACTCCGCTAATATAAACGTTAAATACTTATAATAAACTAATTAATTACTCGTTAAGAATTCAATTTTTCGCAACCACGAAAATAATCCTTAAACAATAGCCTTTAAAAAAATCATCTTGTATAGCTGTAGGTAGTAGGTAGTAGGTACTTTGAAATGTTAACTTACATAATATTATAAATTAGTTTTTAAAAATATATTAACGATTAATAATATAATAACTTCTGATTAGTGAACATTTACTATAATTTATTCAGTTTTTATTATTACACAGTTTAAAGTTATTATTTTTAAATGATTAAATTAAAATAAATTTATTTTACGATTTAAACATATTTATGGAAGTAAACAATTTTTTTTAAATTCCTGCTTAATGTGTTAGTGTTTTACTAAACCTTAAAAAAAATATTTTCAAATGGGTAATAATATAAAAATTAGTTTAAATGTAATAATGTAACAACTAGGTCTAAGATTATATATTTTATGTACGTGGATCATACAGAATATCTCATTCTGATAGTCTTAGTCTTCATAAATTAAAAACAGTGTAGAGTAAAACATGTACGGAAAAATGTGTCAGCCACTGTTCGTAAGGAAAAAAATCATTAGTAGGTTAGGTTTCTGTTACAATATTGTTTGTAAGATCATTAAATCGGAAAATCGATTATTAATTATTACACTAAATTTATCAATCAAATAGACTTTGACCTGGATAAAGTGAAAAAATAAAATAAAATATGGCACTACATTGGTGTATGGTTTATCTTAGTTTTAATGTAGATGTTTAGATTTAGTGCAAATTAGCATCGATGTACCTCGATTTGTTAACAAATTTGACTGGGATGAGAAATCCACCTGTGGTGGATTGGATATAGCACTTAGTATATTTTCGATCGTCGTTCTAACTACTCTCTAAACTTTCGTGATATATTTAAAAACAATCTCTGAAACTTCCGTCAAAATTGGTCGACTAGTTTTTGAGCCTATAAGCTTTAAACACAGACGGACATTGCATTTTGTTGTGCATTAAAATAACAAATAATTCATTAAAAATTATTTTCTTTTATTGAAAGACAAAATTGTATAACAACGCATTGCGGATTGGCTAGTCTATAGAAATTGTATTTATTTTTTAAATCTTATTCCTTTCAACTTCATATATTATCAAAATAACTATTCAATTTTCGAGAGCCTACGCAAAATTCATGTGATCCATCCTATAGCAATCTATAGGGGTTAAAAAACGAAGCAAAGAACACTCACCGCTCAAATTGGGGACTAGTCAATTATTTGATAGTATAATTTATACCTATACTATAATTATTCATTTGCCTAGTTAAAATAATAAAATGTAAACTGTAAAAGGTAAACCCTATTTGATATTTAATAAATGCAGTTATGACTTTATGAGTTTACTTTAAAAAAATTTAATTTTTCATAAATAAAATATGTTTTATAGTCGTGTACCTGATAATATATTGACTTGTGATTAATTTAAGTTCTACTTACGTTTCAACAGATGCCAGTGAGATAATAACAGCGAGTATACGGCGCTAGCAACAGCGTCTGCGCAAAAATTACAAACGCGGTCTTACGACGATTGTCCGTGAATGGTGATGTAACGATCATAGGTTATAATACATATTATTATTTTCTTCTACGACCTATGCGGGATAAAAAAAAGCGCTGTTCGGTGTCGATAAGAGCGCGTGAAATAAAAAATAAATACAATTTAAAAAAAAAAACTATCTGTACAAGTATTATCCCAATAAAAAACAGCCTAGTGCAGCCGAATCACGGACACACACTAATGCAGTTCACGCGGACCGTCGACGGTGCGCTGTCGTACTCGTATATATAATTATATTATTATTACTGTTATTTTCAACTAGCGACGAATCGCGGGAGGTTGGGCTTGACAAGGATAACACACAGGTTCCCCTACCAGGCCTTCCGCGTCATATAATGTCTTCACGTGGTATTAGTTTAGATTTGATGTGCTTTAGTATTGAAAGTAATATAATATAATATGTGCTTGCCATGAGTTCCTAAAAAATAAGTAAAACGTCGCAATAATTATTAGTGACCTTGACGTTGAAATTTGTAATAGGCAACTACTATCATAGGCTATGATCATAGGCAAAATACTACCTATATTATACGTCAGTCGGCTACCGGTCACTTGGCGTGATTTTAAAACAAGGTGTTATCGAACCAGTTTCACTGGTCACTATATTATACAATTGCAGCAGAACCACAAAATATGAAGAGCCTTTAGAGGCAAGGCCGTCCGTAGAAATATATCGTGGGGGCTTTAGAAAATATTTCTTAAATCGTAAATGGTAAATCTGTGATTTAAATAATTGGGTGTTTGTATAACGTAGTAGGTATATCTTGTAAAGCGAGAGGAGGCACGGTCAACATATACAGGGCCCTCTGAGGGTGGCCTTTTCAGAAGTGAGAAAGAATATATAACTATATAACTAGAATTATATATTTGAATTAGATATTTGTTGGTAAGAACAACACGTACATCAAGTATCAACAGCTTTCAATATCGTATTTTTTTTTCATTTTTACATTTTATTATACCTACTAAATTATATTCGAGAAATGGTATTTAAATATTATGGTACCTACTATCTATGATAACAATATTATATATAGCTCAATGAACTATATACAAACTTTTATAATTTAACTGCGTGCTGTACTGTCATAGTTTTTTTCTAAATAATATGCGTAACGTAGTTTGTTATATGATAATATTTTAATATATAAGTGATGACTATTGGTATAATACAATAATTATACAATGAAATATTTGTTCGTTATTTTAACTATTCTCATTGGGTACAGTTATGTATACTCGAAACATAAAGTATACATAACACAAATATAGATATAGGTACCTAAATACACACCAATGGGATATCTGTTTAATATATGTGATACTTTGATAGTATTTTTTTGTTTGTACTTGCAGGATTTTCTTACAGCATACAAGTGGACATGCATTCTATGTATTTTATACACTATTATAAATTTTCGAATAGCGAATATCCACCGGAAGAACTTCACCAAGTAATGATATGACATGTTTTATTGAATTAGACCTGAGAAGGCCACGTTACAATTTGTTCGTGCCATATCGAATTTACATATTATATAATATATTTACTTTATAACAATCTTTTTGAATAATTGTTTATTTAATCGTTTTCTAATGACATTAATCGTTATTCATTATTATTTACTTACTCCGTATAGTGTATAATATAACATATCGAAAAAATCACATATAATCCCCCCTGTAGATTTTGCAATAGTTTAAACTTTGGAGCGTAAAAAAATAGAAATATATATTATATACTTTTGTTATACTGACATACAATCGTATAACTTTTATACCCAAGTATTAAGTATATTTCTGGACAGAAATCTACTAATCACCCGGAAAAAAAAACATGTGAACTTAAGAAATTCGGAAAGAATAAATTCACAAGCAACGCGTTAGAAGTGTGATTAAGTATTTATACCATATAGTCCATACTATTAATATCTTGGTATTTTTATCGTTGGATCTGTTACTTGAAAAGTCACAAATCATACAAGCAATAACATAGATTTATGACATAAATAATATGACCACCCATAATTTATAAACAAAATCGAAAATACGAATATATTCTTTTAAAGGTGCTTGAGCAAGATCTATATTATACTGTATAATATAATATATACCTACATATTTCTTTACAGTCTGTAATTTTGTATACATAGGTAATATAATATTTTCTAAATAGCCGTAGCTCGTAACTATTTATTTGTGATTATTGATAATATTTTAAGCTTGGGTGATACCTAATTTAATTTAGATTTCTAGGATAGGTATCATATACTTTCAGTGAGTAGGATAACATACCATTTGGTCATCTATATTTTTGATTAGTAAGCATGGTTAAAAATATTGATTATTTAATAGATTTATTATTATTTTTTATGCATATCGTTATGTAACTTAATAATAAAAAATAAAATAACCGAGAATCGCGTTTTTTTTAGCTTATTATCGTGAATAATGTGACCTAAAGATGGCTTTTATAAGTTATAAGTTATATTCAAATATGACTATCAAAAATAATAAATTGCATAACGTTTTTGAACACAATAATATTATCAAGATTACCTATCTATACATAATATGAATGTATCATATTGGGTTCATATTATATTATGATATAATATTATACCTAAATATTTATAATATTTCGAATGTATACCGTAGGCATATTCAAAAAAAACTACTTCATAAAAATGGTCAAATTTTAATAATGTAATTGAAATTAATTTTGACCAAAATAGTATTTCCATCTATTCCGAAGGATTCAAATGTACCTATAATAAAATAATAATAATACATAATAAAAAAACAATTTTGGTAATTATTAACAAGGTCCATACGGTTAAAATGTCTTTATTCAGTTTTAATTTGTTTCAAATGAACACATTTAACTATATAACATGTAATTATTATTGAAATATACAATACAATGGCTAATAAACTTATTAAAACTAATATTATGACCAATATAACATCTAACGGATGATACTGATACCAAATCATATCGTTTGATGCAGAATTCATGTGTTCAGTTCCATTATTTTTAATTACATACTCGGTCCAATATGCAACCAGCGCTTTTGGAGACATTGGTCGATCTTTAAACAACTGATACAACTCTTGAACATTTTGTTTGTACCTATATATAAATAGAATATATGTTTATACAATGCAAATTACAAATAAATATACATACATGTAACTATATACTATTAATTTAATAATTTTAGATCAATCGTAATAATTATACTTTTTAGAATTTATTAAATCATTATTTTGAAAAAATGTAATTTACTTTTTGTTATTGATTATTTCTTTAGTAGCAGCTAGAACTGATTTTTTATCGATTGTTTTATAGTCTAGACTTAAACCCATTCCCAAGGATACTGCGTTCGCTATGTTTCTATGTTGGTCGCTAAATAATGGTATGCCAAGTATAGGTACTTGATTGATTATGGCTTCATTTATACCAGACAACCCACCATGGTAAATAAATAGTTTTAATTTTGAATGTGCTGTAAAAAAAAAAACTATTTATATTTTCTTAATAATATTATCAGAGATAATATTCTAGTACCCATTATGTCTCTTTGGGGAAACCATTTCTTGATCATAACATTGTTTGGTTGGTTTTCCATTACTTCACCATCATACTTCCACAGTATCCGTTGTGGTAGTTCAGAAAATGCCTCTTGTAACGAAATTTGCATTTTCGCAGGAAGTGAATCCATTTTTACAGTGGAACCAAATGAGAAATATATTACCCCTTCTGGAGCGTCGTCAATAAATTGTTGTATATCCTATTTAATACCCACGATTAATGTATTTAATGATCAGTAAAAGTGAAAGTTTTAAAAGATTATTTAACAATGTTCATATTATATACATACATTTTTTTAACGTTAAGGATTTATTTTGGATGCTTTGCTAAAAAATATAATACTCAAAATGTCTAATGGCGATGTTTATCAATAACATGCCTATCATTACTTTAGCTCTCAATATTTGTATTCTATTCACTACATTTCCTATCCTTCAATCTTCGTTCTATTCCAACATTGGATTTAGGTAATAGGAATAACTATAATCCGTTAAAAATAATAAACACAATAGGATAGGATGATTTTGTAAACGTGTAACTTAATATAATATAAGAAACAATATTATTAAAAAAAAACCGTACTTTTGGCAATGGTTTAGGATCATTTACGTGAATACCTCCGATTTCTATAAGATTTGGCATCCAAGGTCTGGGTAGGTTGAAAGAGAAATGGCTGTTGACGAATATTAATGATATTTTTTTCATTAGCTCGTAAGAATCCGGCACGTCTTTGCCGAAATAAGTTCTCCCAATTACCGTTGCATTGCGATTGTACCACCAACTTTGACTAATCGAATGTACGTAATCGTAAGTGTTTAAAAAACGATCCCAAAATGTTTTAGGACTCGCTATCGCTACGTTTAATGTGGACGTGTACGAAGTAATCAAAGGATTGCCAAATTCGCCGTTCAACCTAATAAACAGGATGTATGTTTATACGCACGTATAATGTATAAAATATAAATACATTTATGTGTAAGGAGCCAAGCAATAACTTCTAGTTAATTTGATTATGAAAGTACCACGTCTGCATGGAAGATGAAGTAACGGCGATCATCGGCACTTGTAGTTTGTAGGCTATGTACGAATCACAACCCGAGCCCAACAACTGTGTGACGAAAAGGTCATATTTTTTGGACTCGAGCACGGTCCAGAAGTCTTTACGCTTATAAATAGCTTCGCATGAAGTGAGATGTGTTTGGATTAAATATTGAATACCGTCAGATCCAACTACGTACTTGAACGGTGCCGACGCCGACCGTATCATGTAGGAAGACGAATCTATCTTAAAAACGATAAAATTATACTAATTAGTTGGTACCATAATATTATATTCAGCATTGGAATTTGACATGAAACTGTTGACATAAAATTGAAGTTTATTTCAAAAACCATTGATTGCTGTAATGTTGTGCCATGATATGAAAACAAACATAATGTAACATCGCCACAGCGGTAATAAGTATTGTACTCTTGTATAGCTTTACTACAGACAATGAGACAAATGCCATACCTACCTGCGTATAGTTTTCAATTTTTTCTTTTTTTATAAAAGGAGTTATAACGGTAACATTGTGGCCAGCTGACACGAGAGTTTGTAATACAGCATCCATAACGTTCCAATGACTCTGTCCGTATATCGGCACGAAAGCGAATATTTGAGCTCCATAAACAACAGTCATTGTAAAGTGTACATTTAAAAAAACGAACATGAAATGCATTTTAATATTTTATATAATTTAAACATTTATAGTGAGTTAAACTATGTTAGGTATACGCGTATACGGTAAAATAGAAACTCAATTGATTGATGAATATTTTCTAACAAATGTATAATACACAATAATTAATGTTTCATTAGATAACACAAATCAAGATTCAAGTACCTATATTATTATTTATTTATTTATTATTTATTAAACGCCATCGATTGAAAAGCGCATTGAATCTAACCACTAACCAGTAACCTAATTCATATTTTATACAGTACCTACTGGTGAGTGAGAAGGCATATTATTTGTCAGGTTTTTGGTTTACATAATGTTGAGTTATCAGAAAAATTAATACCAAAGCAATATTCGTTTTCAATTATTATTACATTATTATTATGTTGGTTATTATATTTTGTTTGTGTACTTAATTGTATGATAATCAGTGCTACCTACGACTTACCTATATATAAGCTATAGATAAAAACGTATAGATACCATTATAAAAAAACACAACTGCAGGTTTTCAAGTTAAGCAATTGTGAGTACCAAGCAAAGGCGAAAAATATATGTATTTATAAATGATTATTTTAATCGTTTCATTAGTTAATTAGATCGTTATTATTCGTTATTATTACACCTCTGCGCCATATGCCTAGTCCACAACAACAGCAGCATTTTATAATTGCGTTCTGAGGCACCAGCGTCGATCGTCGTGTCGACGTTGCTGTTGTCGTTCGGTTGCTTGTGAACGGTGCTGGAGAGCTGGACGGCCACGTCGACCTGTTGAACTCGTATTCCAGATACACGCAGGTGGGTATGTCGCCAAACGTCTCGAGGCGTGTACTATGCGCAACTGATGAGAAACTGTCTGTTATACATACTGTCTGTATGGTTCATGGTGGTAATGACCACGAGCTTGAGTCAATTGCTCATATGAAATTGGTCGCGCTATAAATGTGTAGCATGCTTTAGGTTGATAAGTCGACCTTTTCGTCGTAATGATTAGTGTGATTATACAGTATGTACAAATGTACAATACTCATGATAATATTTCCATTGAATTTACAATGATTTAATGAATATTTGTCAGGGATAGCTAATTTTTAAGAAAAATTATGACAAATTTACCAAAATATGATATTATTTTTTTCCATAACTTATAATAATTTAAAACATTATGAAAAATTTTTATCATCATTTTTACTAATTTTAAACCATGCATTTCACCATTTGTTTGTTAATTTTAAAACAGCATAAGGTACATAAGTACATGGCATTACTCTTTTAGATTCTGAGCGAAGCGATGAATGTATTGATTTTACAATGATGTGTGTTTTTTTTTTATTTTTTTTTTTTATGGTGTAAATGCCACAAAATGAGCTTTGAAATTAACGTGATGTTTATTTTAGATTCTGAGCGAAGCGATGAATGTATTGATTTTACAATGATGTGTGTTTTTTTTTTTTATTTTTTTATTTTTGTGTCGTCATCACCTTTTAGGACAGTAAAAGTGCTTGGATTTTCTTCATCAGTAACTTTTCTGATAGGAAAGTGAATCTAGTTGGTACTTTGGGGGGGTCAAAAGTAAAAATTTCCCAGTAGTTTTCAAAAGCGACGTGAAAAACAAAAGAAAAATTAAGGAAAAACGGGAATTTTTACGCAAAATTTGTTTTCGAGAAAATCGATTTTGGTTTTTGGTGTAACTCTAAAACAAATGACCGTGGGGACATGACATTTTGACTGAATGTTTATATTAGCATTTTCTATACACCATAAAATGTTGAAAATATTTTGTCTCTTTTTGAGCTGTTTACGGACATTGTCAGTTTTCAATTTTTTTAGTATTTTTTTCTATAAATATCAATACAATTTTATCTGTTGAGTAAAAAAGCTTGAAAATTTAATAGAAGGCTCCTAGGTTATTGTTTCAAAGGCAGATGAAAAAAATTAAAAACCCTTAGTCACAGTTTTTATTTATAAGCATTTAAAGTTCAAATTTTGACATACGGAAAAATCACGAAAATTAGCAAATTATTTTGAGTTGAGAATTCATAAAAACTTTTCTTTTTAAATCTAAGATTTGAAAATGTAATATAAGAGTACTCATAAATTTGTCTACCTTTATCAAAAAAAAAATGTCTACAAGAAACTTAAATTAAATTTTTATGAGCGTCTGAAATTTATATTTTTACAACATTTGATATTCACTCGATTTCTCATGTAACAATTTTCTTATTTTATTTTAATTAAAAAACGATTGACTGTAGATACTTTAAAATTTCTCTGAATGTTTATATTAGCATTTTCTATACAACATAAAATGTTGAAATTATTTTGACTTATTTTGAGCTGTTTACGGACATGTCAGTTTTCAATTTTTTTAGTTTTTTTTTCTATAAATATCAATAACATTTTATTTGTTGGGTAAAAAACGTGAAAATTTAATGCAAGGCTCCTGATATAATGCTTCAATTGCAGTTGAAAAATATTAAAAATACATAGGCACAATTTTTTTTTATAAGCATTTAAAGTTCAAATTTTGACAACATTTATCAAATTTATAATTTATTAACTATTTTGTAGTTAAAAATGTATAAAATGTTTAACTTTTATGGCTAAGGATTGAAAATTTAAAACAAGGCTCCACGTAAATAGGTAGGTTATATTATATAAATTACTTTATTCACAATAATATCATCAAATATACTTATTTCATAGGCTCCTATCATAGGCTGACTGACCGTTTTCGCTCAGAATCATTTTTCTTATACAATGATATTATATCATTGAATTCAAATTTAACACCATCCATTACAGTGACCTACTTGTAACCTACTGTATAGCAGAGCGACATCCACTTATCCACCATTTTTTTTTTTATTTGACCATCAAAAATTTACCAAACAAGCAATCTCATACAACCAATTGAACCATATGATCACTATATTGGCAATGCAGTAAAAAATTAGACTATATCGTGGAGTTGCGCGTGTACGAACACATCATGTGCAGCATATCTGAAACGAACGACACACCGACCGGCAGCGGCCTCGCGTTCGACGATGTTGTCGTAGAATCACTGGACACGCATGACCGCCGTCCAAGTTTTCAGTCATCCACGGTTTACAAGATCAACCCGCAATTCGGCGGCCACAGGCGCCTCCGACCACCCGTATCTGGACTAGCTGCTCGTCGACCGGCCAACACCCGTGACGTTCGCCCATACCGCACGCTGGTCCGGTGGTACAACGACGCGGGCCGCGACCACCGGTGGCCAGAGCACCGGTACACCATGGTGTTCGACAACACGCACCACTCAGACGTCCACCGTCTCTGGAAATTGGTACGGCATACGCCCGAACCGCTCAACTTCAGTTTATGTGAGCGGACATTTGCGTGCCGTGTTACCCGCGGGCCGTGGTCATTTTGATTTCGTTTATTGCTATGTACAACTGAACCACTGTTTACTGACCAGGAAGTGAAAACAACCGTCTACATATTATAGCTATCGCATAGGTATCTAGCCGCTTAAAAAAATAATACCTAAGATTATGTATATAGATACGTATTAATAATTGTAGGTACCACTATTTAATATTTCTGGCCTTCTAAAGTACATTTTTAGTAAACATTTTTAACATTTAAACGATTAATTTATTATAATAACCACATGTGTGTATACTGTATTGTGTCTTTTTTGACCATCGACAATACATATTATTATCTAACCTAATATATTATTTCATTTTTCTCTTTAGTGTTCATGTAATAATATTGTGTCAAATCATCGTATACTGCAGTTCATCATCTGATCGAACGCTCAGACACGAAATTTTATATCTAAATCAGTGGTTCTCAACATATTATATTTTAGTTGTGCAGATCATCAATTTTGTAATAAGAAATCCCATTAACTAAATATTCGAACAAAATTTATCCTATAGGCATAGATCAGGGATAGAAAATAAGTGCCACGCGTGCCATGATTGGCACGGTAGAAGTTTTCGATGACACCCGAAACACTTTCATATGTCTATATAGATATGTATATACATTGCAAGCAACAACATGTTAACCAGACATATAAAACCTTTCAAGCAATATGAAGTAAAATGTTTTTAACAATCAATAAAGTTGATTTTTTTAACAATTTTTTCTACATTATTATTATTAATTTTTTATTTATATTTTGTAAACTCTCGTCCCTTAGACTCTCGATCACGCCGCCGCGGCTCATGGGATGGGAACCACTATTATACTATTATTGTTATAGTATACTATTCAATCCAAACAAAAACACTCCGTATAAAAAACTCTAAGTAAAAAAAACTGCTCTAAAAGTTGTCACATCATTGTATAGCTAAGTCGGTAGTAATGTTAATTCATTCAATACAATTTGGCTGAATGAAAATTAAATGTATTTTTTATTTTTAAAGATAGTGTCTATCTAGACGGGCTAGGTCCATGAAAATATTAAATTAATTACACGAACGCTCACAGACTTTTAGCTTTTTTGCTCAGGTTTATGTGTGTCATGACACTCTATCGTGAAACTAGTTCTGATATTTTGAAAATGATATTATAATAAGTGTTTTGGTCAGGTAATTAATTGGACAATGGACATACAATGTTTTTCTGTACGATGATGTGATGGACAAGAGAGAGTAACGAATTCGGCGTGATCGTATTACTTTTGGTTCATTGGCAGCCATATAGATGCAACTTCACCAAACGGTGATTTGGAAATACAAGAACTATACGTCTGATAGGCCAAAAAATGTGACGTTGTGTATATAATAAATGTATACCTCAAATTTGCTAGTTACGTGAATTAAATAAACACATATACTTTAATATTATACATTATGTTAATTTATTAAAAATAACCGTTGATGATATTGATAACTAAACCTATTAGATAATTTAGAATCGAATCTATAGGTATACCTACCTACCTCTTAAAGTTGTAAACTATTCAGATCATTAAAATTTTATCCGAGGGCATACTTGTTGTAAAATATTAGAGATACCTAATTACAATACAAATAGCACATTTATATTTTAATATTTATATAATTTGATACCTTGTAATAATGTATTAGTGTAAATGTGTAATAGTTGCTTGCGTAGGTACAAAATTATGCGGGACTATGAGAGAGTTTGATTAAAGAATTACATTAAGTTATCGAAAAAATAACGATGTTGTAGTAATATTTTAAATAGGAATGTAATATAAAAAATACATATTTTTATCTGAATGTGTGTGTTTTATTTTATAAAATACATAAAATAAAAACTATTATTGAACAACACTCATTATTTAAACTGTTTACGTTATTTATAATAATATGTTTTTGTACATAATTTTAAGTTGACACAAAACGACTTTTTTGTTGTAAACCATATTGTGGATCAACATTTTGGGGAGTACCTACCCCACGACTATGCCATTCTACTTCACTAATCTAAAGTTTAATGTTTAAATACTTATAAGCTACAGTACACGGCCAAAATTTGATTTAGATATGTCGTCAAAGTAGGTACCTCTACAAAAAATTTTCTTTTTTGAATTAAAAATGTATACTGTCATTAAAAAAAGTAAAAACTTAAAAATTATTAAGATAAAACATAGTAAAAATATAATTTTTATGTTGTTTTGTAACGACTTGGAATTATGTAAAAAAATTTATAATGCCGGGTCCACACAGAGTCTGGTTTTTGTTTTTAAAAACAATTTAGATAGTCCCGTCTGTGTTGGGAAAAGTTGAGTTTATATTGTTTTATATTATTTATTTGTTTTGTTTTTACTTTTTTTTGTCCTACCCTGCATAATGAGTGTTTTTCGATAAAACCCGGTATATAATATTAATATATATACATACGCGTGTGTATAATATTTATATTACGTGCAGGTACTAATACTATGATGTAAGGCATAGCAATAATTAATATGAGTTTTTTTTTCAGTTTTTTTAGAAAACGCCAAACGGTAGTCGTTCATTTTCCGGGACCTATATATGGGTCATACGACGCCCGCCGAATCTCCATGTACGCCTACTAGGTCGAGTATTTGATTCGACATGGTACGGGAGTCGACATTACTACATCAGACTAGCCATTTAATGTTGGACATGAGTAGTGAGTGAGTACTCAGTAGCATGAGTACATTTTATACCTTTGTCGCACTGGCGACGGTGACACGGCGTTACTGACACTGTGGTTCGTCATATTCTGCATTTTTTTTTTTTGGGGGGGGGGGGGGTCATAAAGTAAAATACACTAATATTCGAGTACCTAACTAATAAATTCGAAGTCATAACATCTATACATATATTTTACATAAATTATTCTAGTTTAAACGTTATCACACCCTATTTAATTTCACTTTTATTTTTGTTTTTTGAAAAATATGTTTTCCATTTTAGCCATTCACGAAAATAATGACTATACCATACTTAATTTCAATAACTGACTATAAGTATAACAAATACTAAACGTTATGTTTACAATATAAATCAAAAAGTAATTAGGCAGAATATATTATGATGTTTCTCGTAAATTACTCGTATAATAAATTTATACTATAAATTATTATAAAATACAATTTCATAAATATGTACAACGGTCTATCGATCGCTAAACTTTTATAAAACAAGAATTCGGTCAATTCTTTAAGATAAAAATAAAACCTATTCTAAGATACAATACATAGAAAAGGAATGTTTGTTTCTTATTCAATATTTGAAAATACTGATTTCAAATTAGAATTTTCAGTTTTCATTCTTTTTTTGTTTTACTTAAATTATCGATACGATTTTTAATAGCCTTTAATAAAAGAAAAATAACACTTAAACTAACTAAAGAAATTAATACAATGGTAATTAGAATATCAATTAAAAAATATTGATACCAAGACAATTTTAGGGCAGCTGTTTTTAAATGATGTGCGCCTTTGTGTTTGATGACATATTCTGTCCAATATATTACTTCTTCTTTTGGTGTATTCGGTCGATCCTTAAATCTTCTAGAAAGTTCCATCGCTTTGAATTTGTACCTATAAATTGCATTAGGGAAAAATAATATTGCCTTTACCTACATGTATCATGTTTATTGATTCGATATAATAATATTATACTATAGACTGTCTAGAGAGCCGTGATATGTAAGAGTTTGGCCAACCGCAGTGTGATAACAGCTATTAATCGTTCAAACAATTCCCACGTTTTTTTTAATTTAAAAAACATAGACAAGTATAAATTATTGTTATGGAATCAAATCATTCATGACTCATTAGAATATTCACAGTTAAATGAAAATTAAAACCATCCAATTTATAAAATATAAAACAAATACACATACTATATTAAGACTCACTACTATTAAATAGACCAGTGGTTTTCAACATGTGTGTCTCGAGCTTTTTTTATAATATTTATTATAAATTAACACAAATATAATATAATAAGTCATGTTATAAAATATAAATAAATAAATATATAATAATATAAAAAAATATGTGTTTGTGTCCGTATACACACGACAGAAGAGAATACTTAAATGGATATTTAACTTTGATTGGAATTAAAATAATAAAATCAAACTTGACTGGATGGTTGTCGAATGTCAAATAATGCAAATATTTAATAGTAGAGCGATAATAATTTAGAAAAACAATACCTTGGTAATCAAGAAACATATTATAATGACATTTAAATATACGTTCATTAGACAACTCTAATTCCAACAATATGTCGCAGCAATTACTTGCATTCAGACAAAATATTCCAATATTTCACAACACGTAGAAGGGATCGATTGAGGCACATTTTTACAATCGTAAATTGATTTTATAATATTTATTTAAGTTTGATCTATCATAGTCACTGATTAAAAAAAATGTGTGGTCTGCTGTCACCTATGAAGTATTTACTTCAATAGAAAATAAAATTAAAAAATTGTTCATGGCTGAGACATGATGTGTGCATTGAAATTGTTGTAAAAAGGACACGTGTGCCGTGTTTAAAAAAGGCCGAAAACCACTGTTGTATACTATAGAATTCAATATGAAATATCTTACTTGTCATAGTTAGTGATCATTTCTTTGATAGCATTCACAAATATATCTTTGGTCAACGTTTTGTGATCTAACATTATGCCTGCACCCCAATGAGCTATGTTAGCAATGTTGTGTGATTGATCGAAAAATAGAGGTATACCAAGTACAGGTATTCCACTATCTATGGCTTCATAGATCCCAGACATACCACCATGAGATATAAACAATTTGACATTCTTATGTTCTGAAATAAAAAAAGTGAACAAAATATTTAATGGACGACATATGTTCAAATTTTAAATATAGATAATCTTAATAAACAGTGGACAGCAAGTAAAGCATGCATATTAATAAATTATATTCGTTGGTGAGTTTTAAGTTTAAACTTATAAAGTATAAGCTATATTAAACAAGTAAACTGCCTTATATGATCTTAAATGGCCTTAACATATCTTTCAATATAATTAAATAATTATCGCATAATACATAACACATAATATGCATTTATTAATGAAGTAGAGTAAATATAGAATAAAGTACCTGCTCTAAAATATTTAGCATATCTCATTCTTTAGTGGTTGCAAATTATTATGATAAAGATAAATAAATGCGTACCTAAAATATCTCTTTGTGGAAACCATTTCCCTATTTTTACATTTTGTGGTAAGTCTCCTATATCTGGAACGTCGTACTTCCACAGTACTCTTTGTGGTATTTCTGCCAATGCTCCAACGAACGCTTTCTGCAAATACGCTGGTGCTGTTTCCAACTGAATTACAGATCCTAACGTAAAGAATATAACACCATTCGGAGAATCATTGATATACTGTTCAATATCCTTACAAAATATAAAAAAATAAAAAATTTTAATTTAAGAGGACGCTACACAGCCATATTTTGTTGTCTTCGTCTTACAAGTGCGTAACATAACAAATTTACGCTCAGGAGAACGCGTTTAGCTCCGTTGGTTTAAAATTAAGAGTGAATCGAACTATATTGAAATTTGATGGTAAGTGCATTATCTGTGTTTGTATGAAGGTTTTTTACAATAGTTCAATTTTTTAGTAAGTTATGCATAAATAATATAACGTAAATTAAAAATGCTCATAACTTACTTAAAACTGAATTATCGTAAAACACCCACATACAAACACAGATAATGTTCTTACCATCAAGTTTCATAATTGGTTGATTCACTCAAATTTTTAAACCATTCAAGTTAAATGTAATCTGCTGAGCGTAAATTTGACATGTTATACACTCGTAAGACGGAGGCAACAGATATCTGTGTAGCGTCCTCTTAAGTGTAAAATAATATTATGTTACGATCATATAGTAACTGACAATATTTTACCTATATATGACTTACTTTGGGCAACGGTTTTGGCTGTACTAAATGAATTCCACCTATGTTCACGAAATTAGGTAACAGAGGCTTAGCCAAGTCCACTGTATAATGTCCATTGATAAACACTAATGACGTATTTTTCATTAAGGTGTCGGCATCTGGTGCGTCGGAACCGAAATATTTTCGACCGATAACCGTCGATTCCCTGTCGACCCATTTGAACACCATGTGTGAGTACAAGTAATCGTATGTGTTCACCATTCTCTCTATGAAGTTTTTGGGTACTGCGAACGGTGCGTGGTACGTGGAAACGTGTGCAGGGTTCATGTGACTACCGAACGTATGATGGTACCATGTATGAACATGGCTCGAAACAATGACTATCTGTGGTATTTGTAAATAATATGACACATATGCATCACACGACGAAGCTAGTAGTTCGGTGATGAACAGATCATATCTATAAAAATTAAAAATAACGTTTCAATATATATTAATATAATATGCTATATTTCTATGTATTACTTATTGCGGTTGTTAGTCCTTATTACTGATTGTTTATTTTTAAAAGTAAAATTTTTACATCAAAACTATTGAATTATAATTATGCATTTTATATTTTAATACAATATAGTACTCTACAATTGTATAATATATTACTATTATCTAATTATATTTAAGTTACCTATATTATCTACTATTTTCTAAATGCTGGTCGGCGTTTATTTTTATAGTAAATAAATAAATAATAATAAATATTATATTATAAGTAACCGCTCTTTTACTGACATATTATGTAACGGTAAAGGGCCTTTAATTAAATCATCTTTAAATTTAAAAATATATTATTATTATAAGTTGAACATAAAACGGTATTATTATTTATATCAGTATTAAATTAAATTTTTTTGTGCGGTTACTGGACACTAAATTTTATCATTTCGTGCATTGTTGCACCAATATATTTGGCAATGCACCCTAGTATATAGTATAATATATTGTACAGTCATTGGTTTTAAATGTAGGTACCTAGTAAACTATTTAATGTATCACGTATCCATCATCATCACCGATCCGAAAACGATAAATTGTGAATTTCGTATTTAAGTGATATTTTTAATACCTAGTTGAAGATTATCGACACTTTATCATAACATATAACACACTTGGGTTTTCACTCGTGTACGCACACAATAGGTGGTATTACGGAATAAAAATAAATGGGCAAATATTATCAAATAACAATAATATTATAAATTAAATATTATATATTAATAATTAATATTATTGTTATTTGATCATAATAATATTATGATCTCCTTACTTGTTCGTTCCAATTATGCGCCAGAAGTCGTCGTGCTCGTACACCGCCCGGCACATGTCCTTGTGACGACCCGAGAGAAACGGCAGGTTGTTGTGCACCGAACATTCGCCCAAGACCGTGTCCCACGGCACGCTGACGCCCGACGGCATCAGACGCGACATGTCCAGTTCCGTGTAATTGGCCACCAGTGACTTCTTTGGGAACGGAGTGATGGCCGTCACGTGGTGTCCACGGGCCACTAGCGTCTGCAACACCGAGTCCACCACGTTCCAGTGGCTCTTGGCTGCGATCGGCATCATGGCCAGGATTCGGGCGCCGTCCGCTGCGGGGTAGGGCAGTCGTCCCGACGTTAGTACGCCGACCGCTATCATCGCGATGCACCAGGACGCGTTCATTTCCGCGACCTATTACGCGTCTTATATTACAGTTGCCACTTGCTATTAGAGTGTTCCTGAAACGGATCGTTCAGACATTATAGGTCAGAGTGGGCCAATGATACGCATGATAATATTATTATACGGATACGTATAAATACATAATACCCTGCACTGTATTTGATTCCAATGAATATTAGTAGGTGTTTAGATTATAATTTTCTAAAAGATAATTATCATTTTTCATTAAAATATTATAATAATTTAGATATTACCAGTGCGATTAAAATAAATTCCTTCATCAACAATGCAACGGTTGGCATTAATGTTTGTATAGAATGCTGTATGAGTGTAAAAATAATGAGAAGAAGGACTCACGCATGTATCGAGAAAAATACATCAATTTTTAGTCCATTTAGATAAGACTTAATTATTTATTATTTTTAAATACACGTGAAACTAAACGATACATTTTATCAAAAAACAATTGTAGAAACAATGTATAAAATATATTTACCTAAATAAAATGTCTCGATCGCAAACTCTATAGTGGCTAAAGTATAATAATATGTACCTACTTTTCAAATAAACTGAGTTCACGAAATGTATATTGAGCTATTATTTCAATCACTTATAATAAACTCATCTAAATCCGTTAAATAATGTTTAAACAAAACGTGTCTAGCTATAGCATCATTTTACCGTCCCGACGCCCGCCCACCCACTGACCAGCTTGTACTAAAAAAGAGCATCTACAGCATCGTTAAACGGTTTAAGTGCCAACGAGTATAATATTAGCTATCAATGGGTTTGAACAAATAAAGATCATATTTTCAGTGACATCCGGGTGTTCATTAGCCCATTATTTATACTTATAAAAAGATAACGAAAAATAAATAAAATAACAAAAATTCGTCTCTGTGTAGATTACAGTTTGAACTACAAAACTGAAAACACTATAAAATAAACAGCAATACAGACGAACGGACGAAAGAATACGCACCTTTACTTAATTTGCTGACTTGAAACGCTGTTGCACTACAACTGATATTACCATACGCACCTACGTAATAAATCATATTGTTAATATTATTACCTATCACTGTGTTTATAATTTGCTGTAGGTATACCTATGTATAATGTATAAGTCCAATTTAAAATAATATACTACCGTGATTATAATATTATGTTTAATCTTTTTTTTTCTGAATCATTAAATATTATCCATACACAATTATTTATACTTCAATATTATAATATCTAGGTTTTATTCATCTATTTAAAGCTATAAGTTCATTGATAAGATTAATTAAATTTAAAAACAATATAGCCGTACGTATTGTTTGTTAAATGCTGTTATATAATTGTTTTATCCACTTTATTGTCTTATCAAATAATTAATAACTATCGATATCAATGCTTGATTAGTATTAAAGAATAATACTCCATCAACGTAAGATAAAGAACCGATTTGTGGGGAGTGGCGTATCTAGTAAGCACAGACGACGTACAGGCTTTACTCGGTAGAGCCTAACTAGGCTGGTTCCTTCTTAACGTGAATGGAATATAAGTTATTCAATAATGAGCTTAGTTTTTAATTTAACTATCCAGTGTGTGACAGTTAGAGGCCATAATAGTTGTATACTTGTATTCAATCATTATACTATAATATTAGTTTAATTTAAAATATTACTAGGAAAGTGATAACAAAATAATATAACTTATGATAACTGTCGATTTGAGTACAAACTACTATGTCTAATGCTCAAAATTAAATTATGTTTTTCACTGATTCACAATAGGATACGTTTTATTTTGTCATTTCTTATACATACAATGTAACTAGTGTTCATACTTGAAATAAGTAATAACAGACTACTGATACTACCTATAATAATAAATCGACGTCAAATAAAATAATACACTTACAAGTTTATAAATAAATTATAATAATATTTGTATTTATAAGTTACAACCTAGATAATTAATATTACTCGTACGTAATCATACCTACCAATTTAAAAATGAATAAACAATATTGAAGCCAAAAAGACTATACAGGCTGCTGTGTTAGTGTACCTCATTTTCAAAACGATATAAACAATCATAATAATTATTATAGAGACACAAAATGACCAGTGTCGCCTCGGGTTCAATCAATAATAAAAAAAAAAATATTAGTATAGATGTATATAGAATATTAAATACCATTCTATATTATATTGTATAGCCACTACAGTAATAATATTAGTTAAGTTACGATTAATACGAACAAAGACAAATTAAAATACTACAAATATATAATAATAACAGTAAAACCCGACATCGCCATGAAAAAAAATATTAAAATACGAAGCTATATGAGTGTATCTCGGTTTAAGTGTACCTCAGTTCACCTGCAAATCGGCATCGATATACCATATACCTAGCTTTGTGAAACAATTCGAAAAATTCCACCTGTGGTGGCTTTATATAGCACTTTGTATATTTTCGAACGGGGTTCAAACCAAAAAATATTTTCAAAAATGTTTGTTCTAACTAGGAAAGGTATTGAAAACAGTTTTTAAAACGACGTTTATGTTACATTGTTACTAAGATTTTAAGAGGAAGGAGCTTATTTTAACGCCTCAAACTGCACTACACTATTTATTTAAATGGCAGCCTATACGTTGATACGAAAAAAAAATTGGAAAATGCTACTTTTTTCGAACATAGGTGTTGGCGACATACCTGTTGATGGCTCTTTTAATACAAATTGTACGTTTAGTAAATTTTGTGGCAAAAGGATTTCCGACCGAACATCAAAACTAAACTCAATATAGCTTACGGCACCGCCAAATAACAATTTGACCAAACAAATTTTCAAAAACGTTTGTTCTAACAAGGAAAGGTATTGAAAACAGTTTTTAAAACGACGTTTATTTTACTTAGATTTTAAAAAGGAAGGAGCATAGTTTTACGCCTCAAACTGTGCTATACTAT
This sequence comes from Metopolophium dirhodum, assembly GCF_019925205.1. Classification (NCBI taxonomy): domain Eukaryota; kingdom Metazoa; phylum Arthropoda; class Insecta; order Hemiptera; family Aphididae; genus Metopolophium; species Metopolophium dirhodum. The sequence goes on along the minus strand of NC_083563.1, from coordinate 19,980,629 downwards.
TTATTTAAATAGCGAACTAACTATACGTCGATAGGAAAAAAATTTGGTAAATGTTACTTTTTTTCGAACATAGTTGTTGGCGGCAGTTTTTAAAATTACATTTACCTATATGTTACTTTTGTCTGTTTCTTACGGGGATTCGATACCGTGATTTTCTGTTTTCGTCAAACACACGCGTGACTTAATATTTTAGACGTGTTTTTTGCCAAACATATCAATTGATCTAATGATGCGATAAGAATTCTAAAAACAGATTTGAATTTTTCGTAAAGTCTACTTGAAATTGACTTTCCCACATTTTTGATATTATCCCCCAAATTCCAAAAAATGACATATTAAAAAAGAGTATTTAAAAATTGTTGTATTTAAATTTTCAGAGAAGTTAAAATCAAAAAATCAAAAATGCGGGAAAGTCGATTTAAAGTAGACTTTACGAAAAATTCAAATCTGTTTTTAGAATTCTTATCGCATCATTAGATCAATTGGTATGTTTGGCAAAAAATACATCTCTGTGGTATCACCCGTATTAGACAATACGCGGTAAACCAACTATACGCCTTACCCTCGTATTCTCTAGATAATGACACTCTATAAAGTTAATTAGAATGACACTGTTAACTTGTTGAGGTACGATGGTATGCGCTTGTCAATTCTTAGTTCGTTCCTATCTAGTTGAAATGACTCAAAGATTACATATACCTTGGCACTATTCAGTTTAATAAAACCTCATTGACACATAGTATAACGTATATCCCGGCGATGTTCCTATAAAAGGTAAGAACGTAAGAATGACTAAAATAATGTTTAACTCGGGTTTTCAGATCGGAAACACCTTTATTGTATTAAAACAAACATAAATAAAACACTTAGCAAATTCAGATCGCCTAGCCCGTACTACGATCGGCGTTTCACACGCACATCGTGTGAAATAAATAATATTATTTTGACGACTGTCTACAATATACGACAATACTATGTCGCGCGTGTGTTAGACAAAAACAGAAAATCTCGGTATCGAATCCCTATACATTTATGTGATTTTGACAAATTCTTCAAAATTCTAATTCTGTAATGTGGATTTATGCTCAAATTTTTTTTTAATTACAATTTAAAAACTACTTATAAGGAATCTGTCATCGCAATTTCAAGTTTTTTAAGCGAGCGAAGAATTATTTATTGACAATTATTGAAAAAAATCGAAGATGTTTTATGTCTACAAAGATTTAAATGTGTCATAATGTTTTCAAAAGATTATCAAGTATAGAAACTACTAACATTAACATCTAGGAGAAATTTAAAGGCTTGAAGGTCAATCGTTTTTGAGTTACACCAAAAAAATAAAATCGAATCCGTCAAAAATTAGTATTGATTCGCTCCGAATATAAAATAGCAAGAATCAAAGTCCACCACACAAACTTTAGGTATTATTTTGATTATAATTTACTAGTAAATATAATTAACATTATAAAATAAATACTCTTCTAAAAATGATTTATTTCAAAACTTATCTTTAGTATTGTTTTGTTTTTCATTATGTTGCATTAATTATTCATAATGAATAATCACCCAACATACAACCATCCACCCACCCACCCGCAAAATTATGTATGTGTTACTGAAGAAACACTTGGAGTTTGGACTATTTAATATGATCTTATCGCCGCCACTGATAAGAATATTGCCTTTTAATGTACATTTTTAATAACTTTAATTTAATTTATTTTATTTAAAAAAATACCATAGCAACGCATAGTGGGTCGACTACTGGATACCAATTTTTTAATATAAATATGCTTTTACGCTGGATTTAGGATTTTTCGTTTCTGGCCGATTTTTAGTAAGGTTTTCGAAGTTATGGTTCTTTAGTATTTATTAACAAAAACAAATGCCCAGAATATTAAATAGAAAAAACTATTTAAAATATTTATTTCATTAAACAAGGATTAATCAAGAGGTACCAGATCGTCAATGTTTAAAATATTTGGCTACAGGTTAAATCATAAAAAAAAAAATGAAGGAGGGTGTTGGCGCCTGCAGGCAAATGCTTTTTAGGAAACCAAAAAAAAATTTTTGAATACATTTAATTGTATGATTACACATTACAAAGTACAAACTAAAATGCCCAGATTCTTAAAAAAAAAAAACTATTTAAAATATTTAGTTCATTTAAGAATGATTATTCATAGGGCACCAAGTTATAAATTTTCAAGTCAATACGAAATAATCAACTAGAGTTACATTACTAAAAAAAAAATTGAAGGAGGGTGTTGGCGCCCGCAGGCAAATGCATTTTAGGAAACCAAAAAAAAATTTTTGAATAAATTTTACGGAAGAAAAATACATTTCAAAGTTCAAACTAAAATACCCAGATAATTAAACAGAAAAAACCATTTAAAATATTTATTTCATGAAACAAGGATTATTCAAAGGGTACCAGATTGTCAATGTTTAAAAAATTTGGTTAGAGTTAAAATCATAAAAACAAAATTAAAGGAAGGTATTGGCGACCGAAGGCAAATGCATTTTAGAAAACAAAAAAATAAATTTGGAAAAAATTTAACTGTATGATTACACATTACAAAGTACAAACTAAAATGCCCAGATTCTTAAACAGAAAAAACTATTTAAAATATTTAGTTCATTAAAGAATGATTTTCATAGGGCACCAAGTTATCAATTTTCAAGTCAATACAAAATATTCAACTAGAGTGACAATACTAAAAAAAAAAATTGAAGGAGGGTGTTGGCGCCCGCAGGCAAATGCATTTAAGGAAACCAAAAAAAAATTTTGAAATATTTTACCGTAGGAATACACATTTCAAAGTTCAAACTAAAATGCCTAGAATATTAAACAGAAAAAACTATTCCAAATATTAAGTTCATTAAAGAATGATTATTCATAGGGCACCAAGTTATCAATTTTCAAGTCAATACAAAATATTCAACTAGGGTGACAATACTAAAAAAAAAATTGAAGGAGGGTGTTGGCGCCCGCAGGCAAATGCATTTAAGGAAACCAAAAAAAAAATTTTGAATACATTTTACAGAAGAATAATACATTTCAAAATTCAAACTTAAATGCCTAGAATATTAAACAGAAAAAACAATTTAAAATATTTATTTCATTAAACAAGGATTATTCAAGAGGTCCCAGATTGTCAATGTTAAAAATATTTGGCTAGAGGTTAAATCCTAAAAAAAAATTGAAGGAGGGTGTTGGCAACCACAGGCAAATGCATTTTAGGAGACCAAATAAAAATTTTGAATACATTTAATTGTATGTTTACACATTACAAAGTACAAACTAAAATGCCCAGATTCTTAAAAAAAGAAAACTATTTAAAATATTTAGTTCATTAAAGAATGATTATTCATAGGGCACCAAGTTATCAATTTTCAAGTCAATACAAAATATTTAACTAGAGTGACAATACTAAAAAAAAAAGAGGAGGTTGTTGGCGACCACAAGCAAATGCATTTTAGGAAACCAAAAAAAAAATTTTGAATAAATTTTACAGAAGAATAATACATTTCAAAATTCAAACTTAAATGCCTAGAATATTAAACAGAAAAAACAATTTAAAATATTTATTTCATTAAACAAGGATTATTCAAGAGGTCCCAGATTGTCAATGTTAAAAATATTTGGCTAGAGGTTAAATCCTAAAAAAAAATTGAAGGAGGGTGTTGGCAACCACAGGCAAATGCATTTTAGGAGACCAAATAAAAATGTTGATAACATTTAACTGTATGATTACACATTACAAAGTACAAACTAAAATGCCCAGATTCTTAAACAAAAAAAACTATTTAAAATATTTAGTTCATTAAAGATAAGGATTATTCAAGGGTACTCGATAGTCAATGTTTAAAAAATTTTGGTAGAGGTTAAATCATAAAAAAAAATTGAAGGAGGGTGTTGGCGCCCGCAGGCAAATGCATTTTAGGAAACCAAATAAAAATTTTGAATACATTTAATTGTATGTTTACACATTACAAAGTACAAACTAAAATGCCCAGATTCTTAAAAAAAAAAAAACTATTTAAAATATTTAGTTCATTAAAGAATGATTATTCATAGGGCACCAAGTTATCAATTTTCAAGTCAATACAAAATATTCAACTAGAGTGACAATACTAAAAAAAAAATTGAAGGAGGGTGTTGGCGCCCGCAGGCAAATGCATTTAAGGAAACCAAAAAAAAAATTTTGAATAAATTTTACAGAAGAATAATACATTTCAAAATTCAAACTTAAATGCCTAGAATATTAAACAGAAAAAACAATTTAAAATATTTATTTCATTAAACAAGGATTATTCAAGAGGTCCCAGATTGTCAATGTTAAAAATATTTGGCTAGAGGTTAAATCCTAAAAAAAAATTGAAGGAGGGTGTTGGCAACCACAGGCAAATGCATTTTAGGAGACCAAATAAAAATGTTGAATACATTTTACAGAAGAAAAATACATTTTAAAGTTCAAACTAAAATGCCCAGATTCTAAAACAAAAAACTATTTAAAATATTTAGTTCATTAAAGATAAGGATTATTCAAGGGTACTCGATAGTGTATGTTTCAAAAATATGGCTAGAGGTTAAATCATAAAAAAAAATTGAAGGAGGGTGTTGGCGACCGCAGGCAAATGCATTTTAGGAAACCAAATAAAAATTTTGAATACATTTAATTGTATGATTACACATTACAAAGTACAAACTAAAATGCCCAGATTCTTAAAAAAAGAAAACTATTTAAAATATTTAGTTCATTAAAGAATGATTATTCATAGGGCACCAAGTTATCAATTTTCAAGTCAATACAAAATATTCAACTAGAGTGACAATACTAAAAAAAAAAATTGAAGGAGGGTGTTGGCGCCCGCAGGCAAATGCATTTAAGGAAACCAAAAAAAAATTTTGAAATATTTTACCGTAGGAATACACATTTCAAAGTTCAAACTAAAATGCCTAGAATATTAAACAGAAAAAACTATTCCAAATATTTAGTTCATTAAAGAATGATTATTCATAGGGCACCAAGTTATCAATTTTCAAGTCAATACAAAATATTCAACTATAGTGACAATACTAAAAAAAAAAAATGAAGGAGGGTGTTGGCGACCACAGGCAAATGCATTTTAGGAAACCAAAAAAAAAATTTTGAATAAATTTTACAGAAGAATAATACATTTCAAAATTCAAACTTAAATGCCTAGAATATTAAACAGAAAAAAACTATTCCAAATATTTAATTCATTAAAGTATGATTATTCATAGGGTACCAAGTTATCAATTTTCAAGTCAATACAAAATATTCAACTAGGGTGACAATACTAAAAAAAAAAATTGAAGGAGGGTGTTGAACTTTGAATACACATTTCAAAGTTCAAACTAAAATGCCTAGAATATTAAACAGAAAAAACAATTCCAAATATTTAGTTCATTAAAGAATGATTATTCATAGGGCACCAAGTTATCAATTTTCAAGTCAATACAAAATATTTAACTAGAGTGACAATACTAAAAAAAAAAGAGGAGGTTGTTGGCGACCACAAGCAAATGCATTTTAGGAAACCAAAAAAAAAATTTTGAATAAATTTTACAGAAGAATAATACATTTCAAAATTCAAACTTAAATGCCTAGAATATTAAACAGAAAAAACAATTTAAAATATTTATTTCATTAAACAAGGATTATTCAAGAGGTCCCAGATTGTCAATGTTAAAAATATTTGGCTAGAGGTTAAATCCTAAAAAAAAATTGAAGGAGGGTGTTGGCAACCACAGGCAAATGCATTTTAGGAGACCAAATAAAAATGTTGATAACATTTAACTGTATGATTACACATTACAAAGTACAAACTAAAATGCCCAGATTCTTAAACAAAAAAAACTATTTAAAATATTTAGTTCATTAAAGATAAGGATTATTCAAGGGTACTCGATAGTCAATGTTTAAAAAATTTTGGTAGAGGTTAAATCATAAAAAAAAATTGAAGGAGGGTGTTGGCGCCCGCAGGCAAATGCATTTTAGGAAACCAAAAAAAAATTTTTGAATAAATTTTACGGAAGAAAAATACATTTCAAAGTTCAAACTAAAATACCCAGATAATTAAACAGAAAAAACCATTTAAAATATTTATTTCATGAAACAAGGATTATTCAAAGGGTACCAGATTGTCAATGTTTAAAAAATTTGGTTAGAGTTAAAATCATAAAAACAAAATTAAAGGAAGGTATTGGCGACCGAAGGCAAATGCATTTTAGAAAACAAAAAAATAAATTTGGAAAAAATTTAACTGTATGATTACACATTACAAAGTACAAACTAAAATGCCCAGATTCTTAAACAGAAAAAACTATTTAAAATATTTAGTTCATTAAAGAATGATTTTCATAGGGCACCAAGTTATCAATTTTCAAGTCAATACAAAATATTCAACTAGAGTGACAATACTAAAAAAAAAAATTGAAGGAGGGTGTTGGCGCCCGCAGGCAAATGCATTTAAGGAAACCAAAAAAAAATTTTGAAATATTTTACCGTAGGAATACACATTTCAAAGTTCAAACTAAAATGCCTAGAATATTAAACAGAAAAAACTATTCCAAATATTAAGTTCATTAAAGAATGATTATTCATAGGGCACCAAGTTATCAATTTTCAAGTCAATACAAAATATTCAACTAGGAACTAACCAGAATATTAAACAGAAAAACTATTCAAATTATTTATTTCATTAAACAAGGATTATTCAAGAGATACCAGATTGTCAACGTTTAAAATATTTGGCTAGAGGTTAAATCCTAAAAAAAAAAAGAGGAGGTTGTTGGCGACCACAGGCAAATGCATTTTAGGAAACCAAAAAAAAAATTTTGAATAAATTTTACAGAAGAATAATACATTTCAAAATTCAAACTTAAATGCCTAGAATATTAAACAGAAAAAACAATTTAAAATATTTATGTCATTAAACATGGATTATTCAAGAGGTCCCAGATTGTCAATGTTAAAAATATTTGGATAAAGGTTAAATCCTAAAAAAAAATTGAAGGAGGGTGTTGCCGCCCGCAGGCAAATGCATTTTAGGAGACCAAATAAAAATTTTGAATACATTTTACAGAAGAAAAATACATTTTAAAGTTCAAACTAAAACGCCCAGATTCTAAAACAAAAAACTATTTAAAATATTTAGTTCATTAAAGAATGATTATTCATAGGGCACCAAGTTATCAATTCTCAAGTCAATACAAAATATTCAACTAGGGTGACAATACTAAAAAAAAAATTGAAGGAGGGTGTTGGCGCTCGCAGGCAAATGCATTTAAGGAAACCAAAAAAAAAATTTTGAATACATTTTACAGAAGAATAATACATTTCAAAATTCAAACTTAAATGCCTAGAATATTAAACAGAAAAAACAATTTAAAATATTTATTTCATTAAACAAGGATTATTCAAGAGGTCCCAGATTGTCAATGTTAAAAATATTTGGCTAGAGGTTAAATCCTAAAAAAAAATTGAAGGAGGGTGTTGGCAACCACAGGCAAATGCATTTTAGGAGACCAAATAAAAATGTTGAATACATTTAACTGTATGATTACACATTACAAAGTACAAACTAAAATGCCCAGATTCTTAAACAAAAAAAACTATTTAAAATATTTAGTTCATTAAAGATAAGGATTATTCAAGGGTACTCGATAGTCAATGTTTAAAAAATTTGGGTAGAGGTTAAATCATAAAAAAAAATTGAAGGAGGGTGTTGGCGCCCGCAGGCAAATGCATTTTAGGAAACCAAATAAAAATTTTGAATACATTTAATTGTATGTTTACACATTACAAAGTACAAACTAAAATGCCCAGATTCTTAAAAAAAAAAAACTATTTAAAATATTTAGTTCATTAAAGAATGATTATTCATAGGGCACCAAGTTATCAATTTTCAAGTCAATACAAAATATTCAACTAGAGTGACAATACTAAAAAAAAAAATTGAAGGAGGGTGTTGGCGCCCGCAGGCAAATGCATTTAAGGAAACCAAAAAAAAAATTTTGAATACATTTTACAGAAGAATAATACATTTCAAAATTCAAACTTAAATGCCTAGAATATTAAACAGAAAAAACAATTTAAAATATTTATTTCATTAAACAAGGATTATTCAAGAGGTCCCAGATTGTCAATGTTAAAAATATTTGGCTAGAGGTTAAATCCTAAAAAAAAATTGAAGGAGGGTGTTGGCAACCACAGGCAAATGCATTTTAGGAGACCAAATAAAAATGTTGAATACATTTTACAGAAGAAAAATACATTTTAAAGTTCAAACTAAAATGCCCAGATTCTAAAACAAAAAACTATTTAAAATATTTAGTTCATTAAAGATAAGGATTATTCAAGGGTACTCGATAGTGTATGTTTCAAAAATATGGCTAGAGGTTAAATCATAAAAAAAAATTGAAGGAGGGTGTTGGCGACCGCAGGCAAATGCATTTTAGGAAACCAAATAAAAATTTTGAATACATTTAATTGTATGATTACACATTACAAAGTACAAACTAAAATGCCCAGATTCTTAAAAAAAGAAAACTATTTAAAATATTTAGTTCATTAAAGAATGATTATTCATAGGGCACCAAGTTATCAATTTTCAAGTCAATACAAAATATTCAACTAAAGTGACAATACTAAAAAAAAAAATTGAAGGAGGGTATTGGCGCCCGCAGGCAAATGCATTTAAGGAAACCAAAAAAAAATTTTGAAATATTTTACCGTAGGAATACACATTTCAAAGTTCAAACTAAAATGCCTAGAATATTAAACAGAAAAAACTATTCCAAATATTTAGTTCATTAAAGAATGATTATTCATAGGGCACCAAGTTATCAATTTTCAAGTCAATACAAAATATTCAACTAGAGTGACAATACTAAAAAAAAAAAATGAAGGAGGGTGTTGGCGACCACAGGCAAATGCATTTTAGGAAACCAAAAAAAAAATTTTGAATACATTTTACAGAAGAATAATACATTTCAAAATTCAAACTTAAATGCCTAGAATATTAAACAGAAAAAAACTATTCCAAATATTTAATTCATTAAAGTATGATTATTCATAGGGTACCAAGTTATCAATTTTCAAGTCAATACAAAATATTCAACTAGGGTGACAATACTAAAAAAAAAAATTGAAGGAGGGTGTTGAACTTTGAATACACATTTCAAAGTTCAAACTAAAATGCCTAGAATATTAAACAGAAAAAACAATTCCAAATATTTAGTTCATTAAAGAATGATTATTCATAGGGCACCAAGTTATCAATTTTCAAGTCAATACAAAATATTTAACTAGAGTGACAATACTAAAAAAAAAAGAGGAGGTTGTTGGCGACCACAAGCAAATGCATTTTAGGAAACCAAAAAAAAACTTTTGAATAAATTTTACAGAAGAATAATACATTTCAAAATTCAAACTTAAATGCCTAGAATATTAAACAGAAAAAACAATTTAAAATATTTATTTCATTAAACAAGGATTATTCAAGAGGTCCCAGATTGTCAATGTTAAAAATATTTGGCTAGAGGTTAAATCCTAAAAAAAAATTGAAGGAGGGTGTTGGCAACCACAGGCAAATGCATTTTAGGAGACCAAATAAAAATGTTGATAACATTTAACTGTATGATTACACATTACAAAGTACAAACTAAAATGCCCAGATTCTTAAACAAAAAAAACTATTTAAAATATTTAGTTCATTAAAGATAAGGATTATTCAAGGGTACTCGATAGTCAATGTTTAAAAAATTTTGGTAGAGGTTAAATCATAAAAAAAAATTGAAGGAGGGTGTTGGCGCCCGCAGGCAAATGCATTTTAGGAAACCAAATAAAAATTTTGAATACATTTAATTGTATGTTTACACATTACAAAGTACAAACTAAAATGCCCAGATTCTTAAAAAAAAAAAAACTATTTAAAATATTTAGTTCATTAAAGAATGATTATTCATAGGGCACCAAGTTATCAATTTTCAAGTCAATACAAAATATTCAACTAGAGTGACAATACTAAAAAAAAAATTGAAGGAGGGTGTTGGCGCCCGCAGGCAAATGCATTTAAGGAAACCAAAAAAAAAATTTTGAATACATTTTACAGAAGAATAATACATTTCAAAATTCAAACTTAAATGCCTAGAATATTAAACAGAAAAAACAATTTAAAATATTTATTTCATTAAACAAGGATTATTCAAGAGGTCCCAGATTGTCAATGTTAAAAATATTTGGCTAGAGGTTAAATCCTAAAAAAAAATTGAAGGAGGGTGTTGGCAACCACAGGCAAATGCATTTTAGGAGACCAAATAAAAATTTTGAATACATTTTACAGAAGAATAATACATTTCAAAATTCAAACTAAAATGCCCAGATTCTAAAACAAAAAACTATTTAAAATATTTAGTTCATTAAAGATAAGGATTATTCAAGGGTACTCGATAGTGTATGTTTCAAAAATATGGCTAGAGGTTAAATCATAAAAAAAATTGAAGGAGGGTGTTGGCGACCGCAGGCAAATGCATTTTAGGAAACCAAATAAAAATTTTGAATACATTTAATTGTATGATTACACATTACAAAGTACAAACTAAAATGCCCAGATTCTTAAAAAAAGAAAACTATTTAAAATATTTAGTTCATTAAAGAATGATTATTCATAGGGCACCAAGTTATCAATTTTCAAGTCAATACAAAATATTCAACTAGAGTGACAATACTAAAAAAAAAAATTGAAGGAGGGTGTTGGCGCCCGCAGGCAAATGCATTTAAGGAAACCAAAAAAAAATTTTGAAATATTTTACCGTAGGAATACACATTTCAAAGTTCAAACTAAAATTCCTAGAATATTAAACAGAAAAAACTATTCCAAATATTTAGTTCATTAAAGAATGATTATTCATAGGGCACCAAGTTATCAATTTTCAAGTCAATACAAAATATTCAACTAGAGTGACAATACTAAAAAAAAAAAATGAAGGAGGGTGTTGGCGACCACAGGCAAATGCATTTTAGGAAACCAAAAAAAAAATTTTGAATAAATTTTACAGAAGAATAATACATTTCAAAATTCAAACTTAAATGCCTAGAATATTAAACAGAAAAAAACTATTCCAAATATTTAATTCATTAAAGTATGATTATTCATAGGGTACCAAGTTATCAATTTTCAAGTCAATACAAAATATTCAACTAGGGTGACAATACTAAAAAAAAAAATTGAAGGAGGGTGTTGAACTTTGAATACACATTTCAAAGTTCAAACTAAAATGCCTAGAATATTAAACAGAAAAAACAATTCCAAATATTTAGTTCATTAAAGAATGATTATTCATAGGGCACCAAGTTATCAATTTTCAAGTCAATACAAAATATTTAACTAGAGTGACAATACTAAAAAAAAAAGAGGAGGTTGTTGGCGACCACAAGCAAATGCATTTTAGGAAACCAAAAAAAAACTTTTGAATAAATTTTACAGAAGAATAATACATTTCAAAATTCAAACTTAAATGCCTAGAATATTAAACAGAAAAAAACTATTCCAAATATTTAATTCATTAAAGTATGATTATTCATAGGGTACCAAGTTATCAATTTTCAAGTCAATACAAAATATTCAACTAGGGTGACAATACTAAAAAAAAAAATTGAAGGAGGGTGTTGGCGCCCGCAGGCAAATGCATTTTAGGAAACCAAAAAAAATTTTTGAATTATTTTACCGTAGGAAACACATTACAAATTTCAAACGAAAATGCCCAGAATATTAAACAGAAAAACTATTCAAAATATTTATTTCATTAAACAAGGATTATTCAAGAGGTACCAGATTGTCAATGTTTAAAATATTTGGCTAGAGGTTAAATCCTAAAAAAAAATTGAAGGAGGGTGTTGGCGACCACAGGCAAATGCATTTTAGGAAACCAAAAAAAAAATTTTGAATTAATTTTACAGAAGAAAAATACATTTCAAAATTCAAACGAAAATGCCCAGAATCTTAAACAGAAAAACTATTCAAAATATTTAGTTCATTAAAGAATGATTATTTACAGGCACCAAGTTATAAATTTTCACGTCAATACTAAATATTCAAGTAGAGTTACATTACAAAAAAAAAAATATGAAGGAGGGTGTTGGCGCCGGCTTGTCAGTGTTTAAAAAATCTATATAGAAAGATCTAGATAGGAATTAAATAACAGAAAAAAATTCTCTGAAGACTCACAAATTTGAAAATATTCATAATAAAAACCAATTGAATTAAATTTATGAAAAAAAATTGAAAGAGGAATGTGTTCTACCGCAGGCAAACGCATTTTAAGAAGCAGATACAAAATTTAAAAAAAATCAGATGGCACCAAGTTGTTAATGTTTTAAAAAAAGATATATATAAAAGAATCAAAAAAAGTTAAATAATATATAAAAAAATAATTTGAATGGGGAACGTGAGAGAACCTAGCCAGCCTCTTTTCAAATTATATACTATGTACACAGGTACTCATCGTACTCCCAGGTATAGTTCGTTAATCTTGAAAAATTTTTATACAAAAAAATTTACTAGAGTTCAATGAAGTGAAAAAAAAATTGTTTGAGAAATCTGGGTGAAATAACACTAAACAAAAGAATACGCTGGAAGCTAAATACTGCAATACATTTTAACTACAATCCAAAAACTAGGTGTTGTTTACATTATAATAATGCGAACAGTTATTATGATCAGAGGTGTATCACGGTAATATATGTATTAGAAAATGTATAAAAACGAATGTAAATTATAAAGGATGCAAAGAAATTAAATGATAAAAGGTCCTGCACGGACTCTACTATGTGATTGTAATTTATAAAGGACATAAAATGATTAATTTAAAATAATATTGTGTTTGGTGGGTCTACAGTCAATATTAAATTACAAGCTATAAAGTCTAAATTCAAATAAAAACATAGTCAGATATCTGTTTTAGTCTTTGTAAATATGTGCGGAAAAAAGTTAGATTTAGTACAATGTAAAAAAATGTGGAAAGGAAACCCTGAGAACTCTTTGACAATAGGATATTAAAACACAAAATCATATATTAAATTAAAACTATTGATTTTATACATTTTCTTTTTACAAAAACTCATAAGTATTGAAAACCTTATAAAACCCTAATAAAATAATATTTTGTTATATTTTAAAATACATTTTATAATTTGTTGTGGTAATAAAATCATTATTTAATGTTGGCTGTATTTAAGTTTTTAATAACTATACTGGTACAACTCTGGCTGACAGTCTTTAAGACCGTGTTAAAAACTATGATAATTAGTTAACATCTAATTTCCTGCCCTATCCTAACCTAACCTAACCTAACCAAATTAAAAATATTTAAATATTTTCGTTCATTGTTATGTTTACAATATCGAATACCTTGATAGTTAGTAGAAAAAGATCATCGCAAAGCTCACGACCGGTGATGGTAGTCGTCTATCATTACCATAGCTTCAACTAACCATAGGTTTACCTAACTAACCTTCTTATGACTTATTAGGATACTTTGAATAAAAAGATCCTGAGTTGCAGGTTGCCGAACTTAAGTGTCTGATTATCAAGTTGATCCTTTGATCGTTGACACTTTAATCCACGCTATGGACGGAGCCCATAGATAATAAAGATATGGATAGGCCACGCCTATGTTAAATACATTTGAGGCCGCGTTCCCGGAGGGGAAGGAAATTGAGGCTCCTTTATATTGATAGTGGATACTCGAGTTGCCCTCAATTGTTCCCCTCGAAGATCAGACCGCTGATAAGACTATTATGTCCTATCCATTATGTTATATCTTTATTATCTATGATGGAGCCATACCCAGCTCACTCGTGTAAACAATTTGAAGCACATAAAAGCGATAAAATCAACGAGTCTCTATCTACTTTATTGGTGGACGGCACTTTAACTACGGTCTGTAACGAGACAAAACCAAACGCCCCGCTCACGTCACCGGGGGCACTCTCGTCACTAACCATTTATTCTCGCGTACCGAGTTCCGCTACGCGCTCTTGCGCATCAATAACACATTACGCCCGCTGAACGCAGGAACATCCGTTCACGACGCAACCTAGAGCGCGTGAAGAAGCAAACTCGCTTTGCGACGGCACGCCGCCCGAGTTAATGAACTCATGTTCGTACCGAACCCCTCAACTTAAAACCTTTTTGAAGACATCATTGAAATCAGCATGTTCCGAACTATCGATAATAGATTTCAATGGGTTTTAAGTTAAAAAGAAAACATGGCAATCTTCAAAAACCTATTACATGTTTTATGCGTCCCGTGAAAGTCATGACTATGATAAGTACCTGCCAGAAACATGGTCTTAATAACAGTTACCCCGCCGAGTGCGGTATATCATTGAACCGGACGATAGTAAAACATCTTTATACACGGACGCCAATTACCAAACAGATAACAGCTTTGCCCCCAGACTTAGTAAGTCGGACGATATTTAAAACATCGTTATACACGGATGGTATTGTTAGTCTGTCTCGGCTTTCCCTTTCCGCTCCGAACGACCGTGCGCTGTGTAAAAGTGTGCTGTTGTCGCTCGTTGCTCTACGTACACTTTGGTAGACGACCAATACCAGGCACCGCAGTTGTCAATCCGTCAGTTGAGTCGAGAACGCTGAGGCATCGCCGCCGCTGTCCGATCGTTATATTCCACTGAGTAAGTCAAGAACGCCGAGCCATCGCCGCCGCCGCCGTCCGATTGTTATTCTCAATTGAGCGAGTCGAGAACGCCGAACCAACCTAACCGCCGTCCTCATCTACACCCCATTCACCGTCCACGCTGGTAGGTCACTATAAAGTGTTACCGTGCCACTGTACGAGCCGTTGTTATTGAAAGTACGCCGCCATCGAGTGCAGAGCATACTTCACCAGCTACCGAACAAAACTGTGAGTTATATGTTCGCATTCCCACCCCTTTATGTAACCCTATTAAATATTTTTATTGTACACTCTGATGAGTATAATTAAAATAATTTATAAAATATTGTTATACAAAACATTTGAATTATAGAAAACTAAGATGATGAGCATATTGGTTCAAAACATGATATTTCAATAAATAAAAACAATTTATTACCAACCAATTGCGTTTCATTACAGATCCCTCAACTTACTTAGGCAACCTTGAGGCATATCCTTTTAGGAAATTAATTAAATCCTCAAACATAACTCTTAATTCAAGAGTTTGTGACTAATACAATCATAATATAATATGAGTATAGTACATTTAGGTAATATTTTTTTATAATATTTACTGTTAGTGAAATATTAAGTTTGTATTTCTAATATAATATATGTTATAAATTTATAATATTTATGGACGACATTTGCACCATAGCCCCTCGAATTGGCCTCGATATAGTAA
Source organism: Metopolophium dirhodum (assembly GCF_019925205.1). Taxonomy (NCBI): domain Eukaryota; kingdom Metazoa; phylum Arthropoda; class Insecta; order Hemiptera; family Aphididae; genus Metopolophium; species Metopolophium dirhodum. Next base: position 19,965,186 of record NC_083563.1, on the reverse strand, counting down.
TGTGGCGACCCGGCACATCTCTTTTAGATAAATGATTAAATACTTAATCAAGTCTTCCAATTTACTAAACATTGAAAAGAGACTGTGTGAATTAACAAAATTTTTGGTGTGAAATGTTTATTTGAACACCTGTTATAATGTATTATATTGAACTTAAGTTAATTTTTATAATGTACTATAGTAAACATTTGAACACGTATATTATACATAGATTTCAAGTATGATTTTTTTTAGTTTTTTTTTTTTTAAAGTTACCCACCTACTACAATACAAGACACTTTATTTTTATATTTTGAAGCAATATATGTTTTGGATTATTTACATTTATACAAACTAAATTTCAGACCTATAATTTAGTATTTAAAGTTTGTATGATCAAAGTCGTGGAACCAAATTTTATCAGACTCTACTAGAATGTTGTAGTTAAATTAAACTAAAAGTATAATAAGTATAATAAGTATGTGGAATAACAGTACCTAACCTTCTATGATAATTTGTTATGAATATAATATTTTAAGTAATAGCTCAAATTTAGCACTTTTACGGTACTTAATACATTTTCCTAATATTTTAACAGAAATTATGGAGCTAAAAATATAGAAATACCTATATTATGTCACGGTCCATAGTTCATAGTTTTGTTTCATTTATAATAATAATGTTTTTAATATACTTTTTCATAAATTAATATTTATTACAGTTGGCTTTTATGATTTGTTTAAACTATTAGTACGTATTTTTTTTTTTAGATCTCTATTATTACAACACCGTTACCAATATGCGTTTTTTTTTGGTTAGTTAATATAATTGCATGTTTTCATGATTTCTTAGTATTTATGCTTATTTTCTTAAAATGTTTTTATATTTTTGGTTCATCCGTTATCTACCTACATACCTACCTACCAAGTGTGTAAATAAAGAATTTTTTTTGTAAACCAATTAATATTATAATTTATTAATTTAAAAACATTTTAATAAAAACGTTTTCATTCAGTATTTTTTTGAATTTGAAGTGCATATTTTTGAATATTTCAGTGCATATATTTGACTGTTTTTAGTGCATATATGCAGGCAAATATTTAACACTTTTTCATTGCATTAAATTCACAGCCCTGCTAATTACTTTTACTTCCAATCATAATACCTACCACAGTTAATGTTAAATGTCAAATTGTCAACAATCAACTGCTTCTTCAACTTGATAACACTAAGAGAATGTCAGATTTTTAGCGCACCATTTATTTCTCTCTCTGACCCAATCATTTTAGTGTTTTCTTAATCGTACATTTGGTATGCTACGCGTGGGTCAAAGATGGAAAACAAATAGTGCGCTGACATCCCAACCGGCAACAAGTTTACACGAGTGAGCTGGGTATGGCTCCATCATAGATAATAAAGATATGGATAGGACGGTTGCACCCAAAAACCGCACACTTTTGATTTTAGCCCTAAAAAGGTCGATAGCCAAAAACCGCACAGCTTAACGGTCATTGTATAACAAATTACCGTACATTTATAGTGGGTTAAAACCGCACACTATTTTTAGTGAAAATAGTGAAAAGATAAGATTATATGATATGTACTATATGTACTATTGTTTCAATTTTGGGAAGAATTTTTGCGTGACGGAGATCGTATAAAGTTTTTAAAAAACGTCGGCAGTCGGTTTAAGCCAATCAAACTTTGAAAGTTTTAATTTTTTTTTAAATTAATATTTAAAATTTTTTAATACACCTATACATTTTTTGTTTTACATATTTTTTAAATTAAGATTTTAAATTATTGAATTTATACATTTTTAAGTTGTCATTTTTTTAAAATTGATATTTAAAATGTTTAAATAAAATTTAAAAAAAAATAGAACAAATTATTAATTGTACATATACACATGCGTTTTTTGTTTATCGACCTTTTTGGGGTCAAAATCATAACTGTGTGGTTTTTGGATACGACAATTTCCAAAATTGTGCGGTTTTGACCTGTATTTTATCAAAAGTGTGCGGTTTTTGCAGTCAACGGATAGGACATAATGGTCTTATCAGCGGTCTTCGAGGGGAACAATAAATTGAGGCCAAATAAAGTATACTTATATCGAGTATCGACTATCGACTATCAATATAAAGAAGCCTCAATTGCCTTCCCGTCCGGGAACGCGGCCTCAAATGTATTTAACATAGGCGTGGACTATCCATATCTTTATTATCTATGGGCTTCATCCATAGCATGGATTAAGGTGTCAACAATCAAAGAATCAACTTGATAATCAAACACTTAAGTTCGGCAACCTGCAACTCAGGATCTTTTCATTCAAAGTGTCCTAATGAGTCATAAGAAGGTTAGTTAGGTAAACCTGTGGTTAGTTGAAGCCAAAGAGTCAATAGGGCCTTTGCAATTCAAGATATTTTCCTACGTATTCGGCATTGTTAACATAACTATTCTACCCTTACATTTTTTCTTCCCCCGTCTCTCACAGCTATATACAGGTTCAGCCACTCTAATTCCACACCTCCATATGATCGGTATTCTGTCTATCCATCTCTTCTTCAGTCTTCTCGTCCATCATTTCTCACTCTCACTATCTCTTATCATACAGTGACCGAACCACCTAAACCTATTCTCTCTTGTTTTCACTACAATATGTACACTACCCTACACTACCCTTAATTAATTAATTTCTTATTCTATCCTCTTTTGTACCTTAACACCTTACTTATTATTCTCATATCTGCTACTCTCACTCCACTTACCTACCCTAACCTTACATTTCTTTTTCATCTTTCCCTTTCATACACCAAACATTCTGAAATCCTGTTGACCCATTTCCTTATCTTCGCCATATCACATACTTCCTAATTCCTATTCACTCAGTCTCTAGTTACCTACAAGTCATCGTACTTGATTATCGGTAAAAATATTTAAATATCATTGAGTGAATTCCCTACTCGAAAGAATTGCTTAAAAAAATATCATTCCTCACCAATTTTCTAATTTTGAACACGACTTTATTGATAGTCCGAATAGTGTTATACCAGTATAGTAACAATACAAATATTGAAAAATTTCGGGCAATACATCCCCTGATCAATTAACTATAATAAAAAAAAAACCTACTGAGAAATAAGAAAGTACATACCCCGTGACGGAATCAAAATCTGCTACGAAACTTAGTCTTCGAAACACTGAAACGTTCGCACATTTCAATCTGCTTATGATATATTATTCCCAGTTTGAAAATGTTCACTGACGAATACCATTTCTGAAATAACACGCATCTTATGCAGTAAAATGTTCTACAATATTCTAATGACCTATGCGTTACAGTCTACAGATATTATATAAACCTACCAATAAATACCTAATATTAATTTTTATTACACAGAGTTTGTATTTTTAAATGTTGTATTCAAGGATTTATTAGTTTTATTTTTATACCTAACAAAAATTACATTTATTCACAAATCAGTTATCAACTAGAACTCGACTACGAGTAAGACAGCGTTTGGATTGTTCGGACTGGCGTATAATTTATTATTATTATACATTGCGCTTTTGGTAGGCAGTAGTAAACGTATATGCTTCTACGTTACTTAGTTAACAGATTTTCCGCGACAATAAATATTTAATTCAAGTCTAAAAAGTAAATGTAAGACCAAAATAATATAAAAACAAACTTACGCATAAACATCGACTCTTCCAGTGAAACCTAGCTGTACTGCAGCACACGCTGTCGTCGAAGAAACAGCTATCTTCATCCGTCTACATCTCGCTCCATCTCCATCTCTCTCTACATCTCGCTAATTGAAAGTTGTCTAGTATACAATACTAGTATCTTTATGATCTGTAATATATAATGGTGTTCGATGAAAAAGATTGAAATAAGATAAAAATACATATTTTTTTGGTTTTGAATATGAAAGCTATGAGATGATTGATATGAATTTTGTGAGAAATCTAGAGGTACTAGAAAACTGAGACGAGTGTGTTGAATGAAATAAATTAAAAAATTGATTAACACAACAATCGCTTAAAAATTAATTTAATTCAAATAATGAGATGAACCTTATTAGATCATTTAAATTTTCCAGAACAAGCCCCCAGTTGTTGGTCGCATGCCAATTTTAACCATATACTAGACCACAAGTTTATAGACATTCTATAATGCATTCTGCTGCCGGTGGCCCTAGACACTGTTGGGGAAATTATATTTCTTTAGTAATTAAATTACGATACGAATTATAAGTTACGTAGGTACTTGTCCAATACTCGACTACCATAATTTAAATTAAAGAATGTGATATACCTAGGTAACATATCGATCGATTCTACAACAGAAACTTAACCTAGGTACAAATAATATCACAATATCAAATAGTGAAATGTGAAAATTTGAAGAAAATTTCCTTTAGGCATATCCCGTAAAGCCCCCAAAATAAAACGTACGTTTGAGATGTTCTCTTAAAACCCAAATATTTAATGCCCGTATCCCGTATGCATAGAAAATGTATGTTTCACATTTAACGAAAACTAAAACTATCGTGACGGAACTGAATTACGAAGAACGTATAAAACAAAAATAATCGTCACCAAGTGATAGGTATAATCTGCTATGTACTTACAAATCATATTAAATAACATTAATCATTATGTATTTTCTTATTTTGTTAGGTAGGTATAAAAACCTACCTTCCTACTTATAAAAGCATTACCTAATCATTGATTTAAAATTTTAAAAATTATTCTTCTATAACAATAAATTAACAGTTGTAGGCAAAGTATTATAATTTAAGGTATTTTTCATAATATCCTAATTTTTGTACACCTATAACAACTGGATTTTAAAAACTACTCTACGTCTAGCTGGTATATAAGTTTGTCTGACAATAAATTTTTACATTAGGTCTACCGCGTCAACAGAGTAATAGGACAAAACTTACGTAATTATTTATTCTTCCGGCGAAACACGGTCCCTTTGAGTGTATAATATTGTCTAGTGTCAGAGCTGTGCGTCTCCGCCAAGCAAAATGCAGCGCGCGTCTTCATATCTCCGATCCAAAAGTTCAGTCTGGAAGTATTGAGATTAATGACATTTATAAAAATAGGCACCTAGCTTAATAACCAGAATGGAACGAAATATGTGATTACGTATTGGAATCGCTGTTCGTCTCAAACGATTGTCATTTGCCATAGATTATTTATAATTATAACCTAACCGTCCCAATCATAGAAAATATATATATGGTCCTAACCAATGGATGATGGATATTTTTACATTATCTTCAAAAAAACATTTATTTGTTTCTACTAGACACAAATTCGGTAAATTGAATTCAAATTTATAATATAGATAACGGTTTTTTTACTTGGTAACCATTTATTTATTACTTGGCTTATAAACAAATTCTAATTGATATAAAATAGTAATTATATAAAAATAGTTTTATTGATCCCAATATTTAAAAATAATGTTTCAAATAAAATAATAAAAAAAAATTAAGAAATACCTATTAATTAATATGTATTACCTAAATAACAAAATAACTAATTAAATTTTTTTTTAAACATTTTCACGTCCCCCCCCCCTTACGAAATTGTGTCACTCCTCCTTAGAGTGGTGCACCCCTTAGGCTAAGAGCCCTTGAAATAGTGCATGTTAAAAAATCAGCCTTATCCTCCCCCCTCCACCCCTTGACAAAATCATTTGACTCATTTAGCTACTTTATGAATTAAGAACGATACATTGAACGTACAAAACTGTACCTACCTACATAATAGTTATCAACCTATTAACCCATCAATAATATTATATTTTTTATTGTGCACACTAATCGATTGGTATATACAAAATAACGTTAAGTTATAAATAGGACGTGGATTTAAATGCATTAAAAATAAGAAAAATGCCTTGAAAATACGATTTAATGCACTTATATTACAAAGCTTAATAAAATGGCCAGAAAAATTAAAAGTCCAATTTAAACGAATATGAAATAGAATTTAGATAAGTGTATAGGTAGTGTATTCGTTATATTTTGAGTTTCATTATAGCACATCAGTCGATCAGATGCTATTTAATATTTTAAAATAAAAAAATTCGACAGTAATTACATATTGGCAAGTGTTGTTTTCTATAACTGAAGACTGAAGTTATAGTATCGAACATAATGGGTACGTAAAAAAATAGAAATATAAGAAAAATTACCTTTATTTAATTGTATTTAATTTTTTTCTTATAAGTTTTTATAAAATTGACTTTATCCCATATAAATGTTCTAATTTCATTTTTCAATTCGTTGATAATATATGAAACGAATTCTTCGCTTGGAAAGCAATGTTTTAGAAAATTCAGAAAATGCAGTTTATATTTAAATATTATAAATAATAATTTCTGATGCATTGGTGCGGAAGAGTGAGGGGGTGGACAATCAGCCGAACCGAAATCTAACATTTTAAACACTTAATATAAACAATTTTTCACACACGCGTCATGGTATGAAAATAAAAAAATATTTATAATTCATATTTATACCGATTTTCTACCGAAAAAATAAATTACTTTAATCTCAATATTATTTATTAGTTAACGATATCTTTGGTCAGAATCGTTTTTTGTTTGTTCGTTTTGTATTTTAATAATTTATACGTGGATATATTATTATTACTAATAATTATAGTAGTTGTGTTTGTTTTATTTCATTAATTTATTTAGTACTATATCAATAAATTATATATTAATTAATAATTTTTAATACATTGTGTTCAAAAAAAAAAAAAATGTGATTTTCATTACAGTCTTGTAATGTACCTATATTTAAAAAATAAATAAATATAATAATAACTGTTGAACTTTTAGGGACATAATAGGTAAAACATTCGTGTATGTAGTATTACACTATTTATATAGGTATATTTATATACCTATACGAGTATATGAGTAGGTATATGAGTATATTATTCATAAGTGCGCACACGTCAGGATAGGCAGTTGACCATTCCGTGAATATACTTTTATGTGTACATGGTTATACATCCCTAATCCCTATGATATAGAATATAGATATTAGGTGAACAATAGAAGGTAAGTATGTGACACTAAATTAATAGTTACCTATAACTTATAACGTTGTATTTGGAAAAAAAATTACCAGTTATTAATTAAAATTGTATCTTATGACTATTATCAGTTATAAGTCATAACATATATTTCTTTAAATTAAACCAAAATATTTATATATTTATATTAAGTACCCTGTATAGGTATGCACCTATTAATTATAATTATTCTACAAACAGGGACTGGAAAAACGACGACGCCGTTTAGATCTCGCGTATTTTATACATTTCTAGTCCGGAACTAAAATATGCGCCTACAACACTTGGATAGCACATTTTTCGTGACATTAAATATTTGTTTTAAGTCTTAAAAGCAAATTTAAGCCCCAAAAGAAAAAAAAACAAACTTACTTTAATTATTGACTCCTTTGGCGGAATCCGTGACGTGTGTGAACTGCGACGCCCATGAGGAAACGCTCCAGAATACAGCCAGAACTTAGAATATTGTGATTTATGAAAAATAAAATTATACGAAACGCAGTAAGTTTTTCGCTCATATCTTCTTTGCTTATTGAAATTTTAGAATTTTTAATCGACTGTGTCTTCTGCAACGACTTTGAGATTTGCCATAGATTAAATAAATAAATGATAGATATCATACTAGGTACGTCAATATGATGAATCCACGGATATAATATAATGGAACTTTTTATATCAAAGAGTTCTATGTTAAGGAACAATTTGTTCATTGAAATTTGATAAGACAATAAACCAAAATAGTTTATAATTTTGAATTTGAATCATAATAATATGATATAGGTATTATTTAAATTATTATTTTCGTTTATCAATTTAATTATTGGTTAAGGTGGTGAATAGATATCAGAAGCACAAGAATATTTTTATAAGAGCACATTGTATTTTATGAATTATTAAATAAAAATGTGATTACTGGATTTTAGAGTTAACATAAAGCCATAAACGTATACAGTAAATTCATCAAATACTATAATACCAACTATATTTTTACAATGATGTGTGTTTTTTTTTAAATATTTTTAATTATTTTTTCTTGTGTTCTGTGTAAACGATAAGTATTCGTAATAAAGATTCAATTTTCATATATAATATTATATTATAGGCACTCAGTATGTAATCATATGTTTATTTTTAGTTTAATTTAATTGTAGATATTTAGTAAATAATAATAGGTATACGAAATTGTGTTTTCGAATAGCAATTTATTTTTGTATTAATACCTACACCATAATAGGGAACGAAAATTTTGTAAATGATGTACAAATGTATTTTTGGTGTTTTAAGGCTGCTGTAAGATCAATTTATGAGAATCCTTGCATTAAATTGTTAGGATTATTTGATATGAATAATTATTTTATTACATATAGGTTTATTACATATTGGTAAGTCGATCAGAAAATATATTTACACTGAGTGTTAATAGTAAAAAGCTATTAAAATATCTATTATTTGTATTTATTTGTTAATAATAATTAAAACTTAAATATTAGCAGTAATCTTGTTCCTTTCACAAAATGTTTTTTAATTATTTTTAATTTAATTTACATTTATCCCAAAGTGATCTCTGAATAATCATTCAATGATGAATTTAATAGTTACATTCTTGGTTACATTAATTGGATTATAAATTAAAATAAACTACAGTTTCCAGCTTCTACTACAACATTATTTTATATTTTATTTTATGTTTTTAATTTTTTAAACGCAGTCTGCACCTTGTGTCGGTGATTTTACACGTAATATAATAAAATTGATACTAGTGATGAGTAGGTAAGTACCTTATTGTTTAATCAAATTATTTACACGATTATTAACTAAAAAAATATCTATGAAGTATAAACATCCGCATTTTCATTAACTATAAATTCATAATTGTATGAGCTATACATGTTACATATATTTTTCGAAAAAACCGTTTAAAAAAACAAGAATAATTCCTATTTGATGTCACACGGGTTGATCTAACAACTGACTGCTACGACAACTGTGCAATTTTTTTAAGCATAATACGTTTTGAAAACGTCCAGAAAAGAGTTTGTTTTAAGACTGTCTGTCTTGATAACAACTAATTTAATTTAGAGTGTATTGTTATATTATATTATAATGAAATTAATAATTATAGTAAAATATATAATTGCAAGACATTTAATATACCTATATCTATAGCCATCTAGGGTATAAACTACACTAAAAAAGGGTTAAGAAGTATGCTAATAAAATATATGAGGTGTATAATGTATTTATGTATATAAAAATATAAAATATAAAGATTAATAACATTATATTGTTTTAAATACTTCGCGCAAACCTAAGGTGATACCCGGCGTATAGCATAACATGCAAAAAGGTGCATATTAAACTTGGCGTGGTGAAACGAAGACGGTCTCGCGTATTTTATACATTGCGCTATTGGGATTAAACTTATAAATGCTTCTACGTCACCTAGTTAACAGATTGTCCGTGGCAATAAATATTTAATTTAAGTCTAAAAAGTAAATGTAAAATAGTAGGTAATAATATGAAAACAAACTTACTCGTAAACATCTACTCTTCCGGTGAAACGTAGCTAGAGTGCCGCCATCGCCGAAGAAACAGATATCTTCATCCATCTTTATCTAATCATCTCACTCCGATGAGCTGAAACTTGAAAGTATCGAAATATTTTATGAAAATAACCCGATCAAACGAAATTTGCGAGTTTGTGTTATAACTTATCCGGTTTAACGAACTGTCCGTTTATATTTGTGGCCTATTATTTTTTTGTTCACTGAAATCAAAATATACAATATATTATATTTATAATACAATAGTATTTCTGAAACTATTAGAATTGTTAACCGTTGCCGACGAATTTCGACAATTAACGATTGCCATAGATATTATAAAATATATTATGCCATAGATATTATAAAATATATTATTTACTATGATAAATCAAAGAACTTATATATTATTATATAAGTACTCAGTATACCTACGGTATATTTATAAATCGTATGTTCTTTTACAGAAATCTTTGTGATCTGCAATGCACCTATTCTGGTTTTCTATTTCAATTATAGTTCGCATGCCAAATTTAACTATACAAGCTGGTCCGCAAGTTTATAGACATTCTAATACATTCTCCCGCCAGTGCCAATAGACAAAGTGTTTGAGAAGTTATATTTTTTTGGTACCTAATTAATTTACAATATGAATTATTATAAGTTACCTTTGTAGGTACTTGTCCAAAACTCGACTACCTGCAAATCGTTGGTTTTTATGGTATAGCCTTACGAAGTTCACGATTTTCGGTGTTTTACACACCTGTACAACGCTTAAAGTTTACCGAGCTTAAGTATTACAAATTAATTTTTTTTTTAATCTAGGTAAATCAACGTTTTAAAATTGATGATGCAAAAATCATTCTGACACCCACCATGGTGGTTTTACATAACAAGTAGAGGTATGTTTTTGATTTTAATTGTTCGAGCAAGCGCAGTGTGGTACACCGGGTACATATGAAAATACCAAAATTTTCAATTAGTTATAATACATATAACTTAAAAATAAGACTGACCGCCAAGTTCAGACTTCCCTGTCGTTTTCAGTTAAAAACTAATGACTTCCGGCAATTATTTTTTGCAATTCGTTGTTACTTGTAATATATACATATGCCTATTTTAAAAATATTATTCGTGGGTAATTGAAACGTCTAAAATATATTATCATATACAAATACGATAATAAACAAATAATAATAATTCAACCTAACCGGCTACGGTATTAATAATATTTAATAATATCAATATAAATATAGTATACAATATCCTAGGCTGGCAAATCGTCTCCACTTAAAATCGTTTTTCGTATACTATGATATTAAATCATTGAATTCAAATTTAACACTATCCATAACAGTCACCCACTTGTAACCTACTGTTCAGCAGAGTCACTTCCATTTTTTTTTTTAGATTCTGAGGTAAGCGATGAATGTCTTGATTTTACAATGATGTGTGTTTTTTTTTTTGTTTTTTTTTGTGTCTGTCATCACCTTTTAGGACAGTAAAAGTGCTTGAATTTTCTTTAACAGTAACTTTTCTGATAGGAAAGTGAATCTAGTTGGTACTATGGGTGGTCAAAAGTAAAAATTTCCCAGTAGTTTTCAAAAGCGACGTGAAAAACAAAGGAAAAACGGGAATTTTTTACGCTAAGTCCGTTATCGAGAAAATCGATTTTGGTTTTTGGTGCAACTCTAAAACAAATGACCGTAGGTACATTAAATTTTGACTGAATGCTTATATTAGCATTTTCTATACACCATAACATATTCCAAATATTTTGACTTATTTTGAGCTGTTTACGGACATTTTCAGTTTCCATTTTATTTTAGTTTTTTTTTCTATAAATATCAATAAAATGTTATTTGTTGGTTAAAAAAGCTTGAAAATTTAATAGAAGGTTCCTAGGTTATTGTTTCAAAGGCAGATGACAAAAATTAAAAATCCTTAGTCACGGTTTTTATTTATAAGCGTTTAAAGTTCAAATATTGACAAAATACGGAAAAATCACGAAAATTATCAAATTATTTTGAGTTGAGAATTCATAAAAATTTTTCTTTTTCAATCTAAGATTCGAAAATGTAATACAAGATTATCCATAAGTTTAGCTACCTATATCAAAAAAAAAATGTCTACAAGAAAGTCAAATTAAATTTTTATGAACGTTTGAAATTCATATTTTTACAACATTTGATATTCACTCGATTTCTCATGTAACGATTTTCTTATTTTGTTGTAATTAAAAAACGTATGACTGTAGATACTTGAAAATTTCACTGAATGTTTATATTAGCATTTTCTATACACGATAAAATTTTGAAAATAATTTGATTCTTTTTGAGCTGTTTACGGACATAGTCAGTTTTCAATTATTTTAGTTTTTTTTTCTATAAATATCAATAAAATTTTATTTGTTGGGTAAAAAAGCATGAAAATTTAATATAAGGCTGCTGATATATCGTTCTAATAGCAGTTAAAAAATATTAAAGATACATTGGCACATTTTTTTTTTATAAGCATTTAAAGTTCAAATTTTGACAACATTTATCAAATTTATAATTTATTAATTATTTTGTAGTTAAAAATTTATAAAATGTTTAACTTTTATGGCTAAGGATTGAAAATTTAAAACAAGGCTCCACGTAAATAGGTTATATATAAATTACTTTATTCACTATAATATCATCAAATATACTTGGTTATATCATAGGCTGACGGACCGTTTTCGCTCAGAATCGTTTTTCTTATACAATGGTATTATATCATTGAATTCAAATTTAACACCATCCATTACAGTGACCCACTTGTAACCTACTGTACAGCAGAGCGACATCCACTTACCCACCTTTTTTTAATTGACCTCCCTTTTTATTTAATTCCTGATAAATGAGTTTTGGATAAGTACCTACCTACATAATAGGTACCTGTCCTACCTATAATAATTAAAAACTATTTTTAACACGACGTATTTACTTATTATTTTTGTCTTTTAGTTTATCTAATTTTGTATGATAAAAATATGTTTCCTTTATACCCAAATAATTTTTAAGTACCTACAAATAATATAGAACTCAATTTTATTTTAACAATAAATACTTTTATTAATACAGTGTTGACTTTGTAGATGGGTAGTAATAAATTAACTGTTCATTCAGGATTACATGCATTCAGGTGAATAATTATAAGATTGCAATGATAGATGTAAGATGTAAGATGTTAGATGTAAGATGTATTGTTAGGTTAGGTTAGGTTAGGTTAGGTTAGGATTAGGCTTCATCAATACGATGCTTGGTGGACTTGAGGACTTCCCATGTTTAGCGCCCGGCGTCGACCCGTTTTGTGGCACAGCGGAAACTTCATACAGCTGACTGTTCGACAAAGACACTGTAATATTATTTGAAAAATATTATTTCTACTTAATCGTAATAACCGGTTATAATGAGTTTAATATTATATTATATTACAATAAATATTAAGTACCTATATTATTAGCTTCTAATAATTGGGACGTTATTTTTGTAGATATTGATCCGGACAAAATGATGCTGGCCCAGCGCTATGCCACGGTTTACGGCGTACCTATCCGATGAAATTGTTGGAGACTCTTTCAAACTGGGCAATCTGATAAACGGTGACGTGATCGTTACTTCGCGGTCATCATAGGGTAGACCAGAATACACAAAAATGTAGGTCATCGGGCTGTCGGCTGTATGTATGATAAAGTCCTGGAAGTGGGAATTACAATAGCCCCTAAAATGCTGTTACACCTCAACCTTAATAAAAACAAAGAATGATTAAAAAATGGCAACGGAATTGGCCTACAAATCTGAAAATAAGTTTATGGACAGATAACTTCTCAACGTAATATTATGACCGATCCAATAATAACTTTCCATAGGTACATCAGACCTATGTGCGACGGCTGCTCACCAACGTATCGACATCCACCAGATAACTTTGGTAAGTTTTCAAACTATACCGCTCATTCTTGCGGAATGCTAAAGAAAATTAGATAAATATTATACTATAACAATTTTTAAATATAGACGTTTTCAACTCACAGTTATGCAGATGGATGTCGATCGGTTTGGGAGCTACGTCTGATACGCCATTGTTCTAATGAATTCAAACATAAATAATATATTATTATAATATTTGTATATGTATATAGGTACGGTTAGGTATATTAAATTAATTAAGTAGGTACTATATTAATATAGTCTATTAATTATTTTTTGACTATGCTTTTATTGTATTAAAATATACGCAATGACTTATAACTTACATTATTGGACTGGACATACAGCAACGTCGAGTTGAGGTACCTGTCCATAAACACATTTTCATCAGCAAAATATAATATAAAATATAAAGTAAAGAAATGCATAAAGAAAAAACTGTATTTATTCATACAATTTTGAAATCAAAAACATTAGAACAAGATAATGCTTTCTTAATAAATTAAAAATATTTGAAGATTTTATTTGGCATACGTTTACATGGCAATAGTAAAATTCTATTAAACCTATTAGGTACGTAAACAACATTTATTAATATGACAAATATTTCAAAAAAGAGGGACCCTCGTGTTAATACCCCTCACTTTGTTTTTTTGGATAGCGCTGGGAGTTTTTGTGCACAAACGTCGGGACCTGGTGCACATTTCTGCACAAACGATGCACAAACGTTTGGCACATTCAAAAATCCAAATATTCAATGTGGGGACTTCCGTTTCAATGGAACCCTCCCCATTTTGTTTTAGGGATAGAGCTTTCAGTTTTTTGTGCACAAACGATTGGACTTGGTGCACATTTCTGCACAAACGATGCACAAACGTTTGGCGTGGTCAGAAGTTCAAATTTCGAAAGTGGGGGGGGGCATTGAAATGGACCTATTATGATAGTATAATATAATTTTAGACCTGTATTTTATATTTTGTCAAAACCATTTAATAACTTGGTAAAAATGGTATTCCTACGTTAATTTTTCGACCGTTAATCCCGTATTTATACAACTATTGTACATTTTTTATAATATTATATTATTATTGTAAATAATGTTATTTTATTTTACGTATAGGTGTGGCGTGGCGAGCATATTTCAATTCCCAAGCAAAGTATTTAAAATATGACCCACCCATTACCCTCTACTACATAATATATTAATATGTATATAATTTAAAGCTGTATGCTAGTATAGAATTTTTGTTATTGAACGATATCAATAATTTAGGATAAACAAAATACTATAATAATTAATTATACATTCATAATACGCGCAATTTGTAACTTAAAAAAAAAAAAAAATTCTAGGGCTAATCAATTGCATTAGGTAATCGTCGCGTCGCTCAACACGCCACAGCTTATATACCTTAGGGGTTGAAGCCTTGACAAATAATTAAATATATATACATATATATTAAGTGTATATTAATAATATAAGCATGTAGGTATTTAATGGTTAAAATTGTTTGGAATCATGTTTTTTATACATTGAACTAAGTTATACATAATACATATAGTTAAGAAATGTATTTATTTTGTACTGTACGCATATTCATTAAACAGGAGCTCTATATTTGCATTAAATGTACGTAACATATTATGTCATGCTTTTATAATCATATTTATTCAATATCACGCTTTTGGTCATATTACTGTTTTTGAAAAACTTAATATTAATTTGATGGTATAATTTTTATATACAATTTAAATTTTAAAAAAATAGGGAGATAAAATTATGTATTGTTTTACTCACAATAATGAATGAATATATATATATATTTCCATTCACTTAGGTAGTGGATCTACAAAGTGTGGAATATAAATAATCCTAAATAGTAAATGTTATCACCCGCCCAAATTTTGACATAAACGTATTTTCGGATTTTATACACTGTAATCGTTTTTTTTTATTACTAAACTGGTTTTATACCACTAAAGTCCAATCTGGTATAAAAGATTAGACTAAGTCTTGTGCATTATTTAAAAGCTTACTATTAGCTTTACCATCGCATATAATAACATAAACATGTATATAATATTAAGATCTTTATCAATAATATAGAATTTACATTTTCATAAATCTATGGCCGAAATCTTAAATAAACATGAAACATGAATACATTAATTTCGTCTATAAATCATGTGTTTTCTGTTATTCTTAAACATAATTCAGAAAAAAAATGATGAGATATTGAAATGTAATGAAAAAACATATTTAATGAAAATACATGGTTATTATTAAAACATTGACTTACCTACTTATTCTTTAAATTAAATTATTGTATTGTACAATTATAATTATTATTTATAAATCGACTGTGTAGGTACGAATGTACGATTTATTATCTTTTTAGTAAATAGCATGAACTATTTATTAGATTTCAAAAAAAAAAAATGAAGAAATTGAATTTTTGAATTTGATATTAATTACATTATGTAAATAAGTCATTTTTTAACATAGAGGAAGACCTTATTGAATATATGCTTGAAAATAACAGCAATATTAATACATCTCAGGACTCAGACTAGCATCGGTGTCAAGTGTTTCTACACCCAGCCTAGCTGCTATACTTTAAAGTTTAAATTATAATGTATACAAATTTTAAAACTCCATACAAATTATATCTGAACTACTCGCGTGATTGTATATTTTAATATTTACATATATTCAATCGAACATAAAATCCTTATGGATTATATATTCACTTTGATACTCTGTCGTGGATACACACTCGTAAAATGACTTCAGAAAGCTCATAAAGACATTCAATATCCAAACAAACTTGATAACTTAAGTACACTCACGCTTATATACATATTTCAATATTTGTTAAGAAAAGTAAACAAAATTTCTACAAATAAAATAACTCCCTAAAATATATTTCGCGCATCATTATTCACTAGATTGATATTATAAGCACCCGAGTCCTGAAGTGATAACATTCGATATCTAGGACATCCGAATTACAAATGTAAGTTGTTAATTATTAATAATTAGAATTTATTATAATATTTGAAAATCCCTGTATTATGATTGAAGTAAGTAGGGTACACGAAATAATATAATACTCAGGCCATAATAATTATTGTTGTTTTTCGAAAGACTGAGAAAACGAACATTACGCTGATATCCTCGCGCTTAAATAATATTTTTGTCAAATTATCATCGTATATTCTTACTTACAATTTAGATTTCATTGGCTACTATCAATAAAAACAATTGGTTAAAAATTATTAATACATTAAGAACGTTTCAACGTAGAACTAGCCGAACTAGGTACTCTGTAATAATATTTAAATCATTATATTATTAATATGTTCACTTTAAAAAAAAATTAAACAAAATTGCCTATCCTAAAACCCCTTAAAAAATCCACGTGACGGTCTATTTCAAAATTATCGAATTAAACACAGATAGCGTTGGTTATTACATACTATTGGGCCCATATTACCTAAACACACATTTTACCGCATATCACATATTATAATATAATATATTATATTAATCCTGAATTGAAAATTTAATTTAATCATAGTTTAAAAAGCGGGTAAGTGGGTAACGCTCTGCTGTACATTAAGTGTCTAGAGGCCAGAGAGTCACTGTAATGAATGTGTTAAATTTGCACTCAATGATATAAAATCATTGTATACGAAAAACGAATATGAGCGAAAATGGTCTGATTATAGCCTATATAATATACTACTAAGTTTATTTGATGATATTATTGTGATTAAAGTAATTTATTTTAGTATTCGGCATAGTACAATAATAGGTTAAATTCATTTTTGCCAAAAAAATTACATTTGAAATTTGTATTGTGTGTATAAAATATAATAGTATACTTTGGTTTCATATACCCACAAATAACATTTTTAAATCACAACTAAATAAATTAAATTTTCTGTAAAAAATGGGGGGGGGGGGGGTTATATATATATTTTGGTTACAGTATGAACTATTTATGAAAACGTTTTACATTTTTAATCTTTAGCTATGAAAATTTAACATTTTATAATTTTTAACTACAATAAATTTGAGCAGTTTTGAGATTATGATAAATTTTGACAAAATTTGAACTTTTAATTTTTTAATTTCTACTAAAAAAACAGTTATGAGGACCGTTGTATTACATTTACAGAATCTAAAATGTGTTTAAATTATAAAAACAATTTTTATCTGTACAATTTACATATTGCGTATATTGTCTTACACATTTTTTATAATATTTCAAAATTGCATTAAATAATATTATATATTTATATTCAAATTCAATTTGATGAACTTGTTAACTTAATATTATTATAATACTATATAATATTATTCATGGGTTATAATTCAATTGAAGTTTAAACAAAATATATGAAAATATATGTAGATATCTTTGCAATAGTTGACAATGATAATTTGTTGTATTTGAAGAAAGATAATAGATAGGCGTCGATAGCCCCCACGCCTCAAATTGAATTCTATTTCTTTTTACCAAACGTGTACAACGATTCTCGGAAGCACTTAGCCGGTAAGGATAACTTTAGCAAATAAAAGTATTTTTATAATGAGTGTTATCCTCATAGCAAAATTTTCTAAATTATTAGAGTCTGTGGTGAATACTCTGCAATCGACGAATCTGGATTTGCTGAAATGCTCAAATTATATCAAAAAAATAGTGGGTATAGTGAAAGATCACCGCGAAAACTCTAATTCGGAAATTCAAGAAATTTTAACTACTGCAAACATAACAGCTGAGAATATAGAAGCAGAAATTAATCTTCCTAGGATTGCCGGACGACAACAACATCGCTCAAATCCTCCAGCATCAAATTCAGCTGAATTCTGGAAGAGGTCACTGCTAATTCCGTACTTGAATTCATTGTAATCCTCATTGGAGCGGAGATTTTCTGACGAAAACCTACCAGCTTTTTTACTTTTCTTACTACACCCTTCAAATATTTTAAACTCAATTAATGCCTCAGATTTTGCCGATTACTACCAAATTAAAGACTTGGATAGTGAAGTAGAATAAATTGTGGTACAACATCTGGAAGGAGAAAAAACTGGCTAAAAGCAAATTATATTAATTGTATACAATGTAAATTATTTTAGGTCTCTGAATACTTAGCGTGCATAGAAAACTACTAGACGAAAAAAAGAAAGAGCTGCAACAGAAAATTCTAAGCAGATTTTTCGAGGATGCTAGACGGTCATTGATATAATATAAAAATAAAAATAAATATTTTAAAAAAAAAATTGAGTTTTAATTTGCCCCCCCCCCCCTGATTGTGAAATCCTATCTAATTCTAGCTACTCCTATAAGGATAAAAATATAAAATTATAGTTGAACAAAATTATATCATAAAGTTGACATATTGTAGTTTTGTAATTGGTTTGATTACTGGTGGTTGACGATTGTGGTATCTTCAGTTCAATAATTTCAAGGGATGATAATTTTGTTCGGGTCAAAGAGTCCTCTTCTTTTATTTTTCCAATTCATGTAGGTACTGGTTGTAAAAATAGTAAAATAGTAAAAAAGTTTTGAATGAAGTCTATGCCAATCATATTGTATATTGTTTATTAAGTTCCAAAACATTATTCACAATACAACTTACTTAGTCTTCGTTTTAATTTAAAATAAAATAATAATTACTTCCCATAATTAAATAATATACCAATATAACTACCTACACAGCCATTATGACTGTTGCCTGTAGATAGGAACTTGATGCGTGCGTATAATCAATCCATTATTAAATTTTATTTAATTTTATATAATTTTATCAAGCCTGCATGTTTTTAAACAGTCTTTAAAATATAAAACACTGTACGACCGTTTGTGGTTCGTTATCCCAAATTAAGAATGATATTTTGTTTTGTATACGTATCTATTAATATATTATATAATTTATCATAATATTATCAAATCATATTCAATTACCAAACTTTTAAATTGTATATCATATAAATGTAATAAATAAGTTTATCTTATCTATAAATGATAATTTATTGATAGACTTAACATACCTGCTCATAAACATAAAAACAGTTAAATACAACTGATAAATAATATTACATTAAGTATTTAGGTACTTCTATTCAGTGTATGTTGAAGTATATTACCAAACAAAATATTAAATTTAAGAAAATATTCTATAAAAATAATCACCCATTGTCTTTTTAATTTAAAATCCAGCACAATCCGTTTATAAGGTAAGATAATTAATTTACATATTAAAATTTATCAATATTTATCAATAAAATTACATAACGTTCGATTATTTGATGAATACAAACGATATGTATACAATTGTAGAACAATAATTGTGAATAAACTTCATAGTTTAAAATTGTGCGTTACACAAAAATTATTAACTGTAAATCTTTTTAAAAAAAAAACCAGGGAAATCACTCTGCTGTATAGTAAATAGATTAAGTAAATAAAGTCAATACAGACGTACAATGTGAATAGGTTTATGGTAAAAAGCTTAAAATTAATATAAATATTTTGAAAATGTCATGATGTATAGAAAATTATATTTTAAGTAAAAGGTAGTAAAATGTTTCAAAATTTCACGATTAATATTTATTGAAAAATAACAAAAATCATTTAATGATAAACCGTTAGTATACATTTGAATATTCAATGTCGTCAACATATATCAATTTATAAGTTGCATACCTACTCATAAAAAAACCAAATACTATCATAATTAGAATAGAACTTGGTGTGTACCTATATAATTTTTATAACAGTAATTCGATTATTGAATAGATAAAAAATTACACAAACTACTTAAAAACTAATAGGTAATAGCTTAAAATGTTTATTTTATGATGAAACAAACATAAAAAAGCATTGTGCATCTCAGATAAAGTTTTCTTTTAATAGGTATATAGATATATACTTAATACCTATACATTGAACATAATATTATCATCATCGTGTACAATCTATTCCTCACTTTTGATTCAAAGTAACCAAAGTTTGGGAAAATTATACCTGGGACTTATACGATGTACCAGTGGTGTAGCCAGGATTTTTTTTTCGGCGGGGACTGATCAACTTTTACACTTTTACACATTAAAAACTACTAGCACAGATAGATAGCTGAAAAGTGTTAATACTTATGGTACATTTTTAAATATTTTAAATACAATTTAAGACTTTTTGAGTGACTATCATAGACCATTAAAATAGTTTTTAAATTTTCTAAACGTTTCGGGGGGGGGGGGGGCTGCAGCCCCCTCAGCCTCTCCCCTGGCTACGCCATTGCGATGTACATATATATATAAAGATTACAAAGTGTATTAAAAGTCTAAGGTGACTTTTGAAAATTATGTTTTCTTTAATAATTTTTATATTAGGTAGTTGTATTATTTTGAAATTCAACCGTTTGAGCCGATTTCCCGTGAATTTGTTATTATGCCGCGTTTCATGTGAGATGAGTTTTTGAGTAACGTCCTCTCAAAATTTAAAATAAAGCACGACATCCACACGTTACACCACACACAACGTCATGTAGGTAGCTACCACAAAAAAACGTAACGAACGCAAAATGACATGTACTGCAGCAGCCGACACTAACCTAACGCCGTGTGCAAATCGTTTTACAGAACATGTGTTCCGGATCAATCCGTTTGGCCATCGTCGTGTGGTCGATTGGCTGCTTGTCGACGATCGCGGCTCACCGGATCTTGGCGTGTGAGCCCAGCCCCGGACACAGCCATTGGAACGTCATGTCAGCGGTGCTGGAGAGCTTGGTGGCCGCTGGACATGAGGTGGTGTGCGTGACCATGCACCCGGCCACCGAACGGTTGGCCGCGCATCCCAACTACACGCACGTGGACATGTCGTCGATGGCCATCGGTTCACTCCAAATAGCCCGGGACATGGACTACGCGCATGTGATGAAGGTCTTCCGGTCGAACGCGTTCATGGTGGGGCTGGCCACTACCCGGGCGCTGTACGTGTGCGAATACTTGCTCGACATGCCGGAAATACGTGACATGTTGGACGGAAGAGGTCCCGCGTTCGACGCCGTCGTCATGGAGTCGCTGCACTCTGAGTGCATGTCCGCACTGCCCGACAGGCTGGGCGTGCCGGCCATCTACGTGATCCCGTCACCGCCGGTCAACTGGATGCCGGTGGCCACGGGCGCCCCCGACCACCCATCCTATCTGGGCGCGATGCTCGCCGACCGACCGACGCCAGTGACGTTCAGGCATCGGCTGGCCAACGCATTGGTGTACGCGCACACCACACTGGTCCGGTGGTACAACGACGCGGGACGTGACCACCGGTGGCCGGAACACCGGCACACCATGGTGTTCGTCAACACGCATCACTCAGTGGAACCGGGTCGACCGATGGGGCCCAACGTCTTGGAAATCGGAGGCATTCACTTGAACCGGCCGCTAGAACCGATTCCCCGAGTAAGTATCTTATCGCCCACCTATAACCTCAAATTTGTTGGTGGTTTTTGAGTCGTACGCGTTTCGTATTACCGGGTACGCGGTCACATGTATTACGTTTATTACGGCATATTATAGTCATGTCGAACGCAAAGTGAAAAGTATACTACTGTTTTATAATATACTATTTGTTTGATATTAATATTAATATCCCCCTCCCCATTAACACTATCAATGGAATATTGTATTGCTCTCGCAGGTTCCTCTCCATAGCAGCAATAACATATTACACAAATTAAAAAAAATTTAACTACCTATTTCTGGCCTAGTAAAATATATAATATTCTATATAACATACAATAAGTTTTGTTCAAATCATTCAGAACGCTTTAAAAGTTTAGTTCTTCTTAATATTTTATATATAATAATTATGTCAACCACATATTATTATATGTATCTCATATTTTTAGACCATCAAACCATATATTTAAGTTGAATTTTATAATTTTTCTCCATACCATTATCGTAATAATATATTAAGACACATTATCACACTGATCGGCTGGATAAAAAATATTAACTATACATGTCTACACTATCATTATTAGTATACTTCAATATTATATGCATTGTGGTAGCTTTTCAATAACTCATTGAATTTATTTTTTAGTTGAAAATAAAGCATCTACAAATAGGTCGGGGCGTTTCAAACTCTTCGGAAATCGTGGCGGAATAAGCCTCGGCCATAGATCTAAGAAAATACTAAATTAATAACATGAACGTTCTCAGCCTTTATATTTTTTCTAAATTAGCTCCATGACGCTATCGTGGAACTAATTCTGATATTATGAAATTATATTATAATAAATGTTTTTGTTAATTATTCGGACATCATTGTTTTCTTGGAGGATTTATCAGATGTGATGGACAGCAGTAATGAATTCGGCGTTATCGTCTTTACTTTTGGTTCTTTGGTGGCCATGAACACACTACCCGATGATGTATTAGATAAGTTTAAAATCGTGTTTAGCCAACTCCCCCAAACGATTATTTGGAAGTACGAGAACGATAACATGCCTGACAAGCCAGAAAATGTGGTGTTGTGTAAATGGTTACCTCAGCGTGCTATATTACGTAAGTTAAATAAATACATTTAGAGTTCTTCGTATTTGTTAAATTAATTAAAACAGTTAATATTATTGATAACTGGTCCTAATGGACTTGGACCCACACAGGTCATTTAAAAACCAATCTATGCCGTATCAATTATTTAAATCATTAAAATGATTAAATAAAATAATATTGTTATAATTTAATATATACCAGTATACTTAGTACGTTAGTACGTTATTATTTATATAACTTTGACAATACTTGCATGTGTAAATCCAACGACCCAGCAGGGTCACGCTAAGTATAAAAAGAAAAGTGTGCCTTAATGGATTTCGTTCAAGAATTTGATTTGAGTGTAATAATGCATTTTTAAATCCATTTTGAAACGTTGAATTTTTAGACCATCCAAATGTCAAATTGTTCATAAGTCACGGCGGGATGAGTGGAGTGTACGAAGTTGTAGACGCGGGAGTTCCAGTTCTTGGCATGCCGTTGTTTTACGACCAACCGAGAAACATTCAAAATCTGGTAGACCTCGGTATGGCGTTGTCTATGAAAATCAATAACTTGACCCATACAGCACTATCTGAAGCCATAAACCGAATAATCAAAGATAAAAGGTAATATCAATTTTAGCCACATACATTTTATTGGTGGTTTATTATAAATATAATATATTTTTAAATCATCAAATTAATTTTGATGTAGGACGACGACGTCCATTATACGTCCTATCGCATATTACACGTATATTATGTCGTGTGGGCGATGAGTCACTGTAATAGAAATGTTGAATTTGAATATTTGAATTTTAAATATTTATTTTGAATTTAATCCAACATTTTAAAAATGTTAATTTTTTTCGAACGTAAGTGCTGCCGATGCCTGTTAGCTATTTCTATACTTATTTTTGAATTTTGTGGTGGAAGGATTTATTTAATATTATTTATTCCTAGGATAGGTGTGGAAAATAGTTTTTAAAGACTTAGTGTCGTTTATAATACTTAGATTTTATAGGAATAGGAGCATCTTGCGACCTCCCAACTTAAGGGGATTCCAACCAGTGATTTTCTGTCTTTATCTAACACACACGTGACATAGTATTTTAGACGTGTATTTTGCCAAACACAGAAAAATGATCTAATAAAGCGATAAGAATTCTGAAAACAGATTTTAATTTGTCTTCAAGTCTACTTGAAATCCATTTTCCTACATTTTTGATATTATCCCCCAAATTCCTAAAATCGTTATAAGTATTAAAAAATTGTCGTTTTCAATTTTTTGAGAAGTTAAAATCAAAAAAAGGTGGGTAAGTGGATGTCACTCTGCTGTACAGTAGGTGACAAGTGGGTCACTGTAATGGATGGTGTTAAATTTGAATTCAATGATATATCATTGTATAAGAAAAACGATTCTGAGCGAAAACGGTCAGTCAGGCTATGATGTTACCAAGTATATTGATGATATTATTGTGAATAAAGTAATTTATATATAACCTATTTACATGGAGTCTTGTTTTAAACTTTCAATCCTTAGCTATAAAAGTTGAACATTTTATAATTTTTTAACTACAAAATAATTATTAAATTTTAAATTTGATACATTTTGTCAAAATTTGAACTTTAAATGCTTATAAAAAAATGTTGTGTTCATGTATTTTTAATATTTTTCAACTGCTGTTGTAACAATATATCAGGAGCCTTGCATTAAATTTTCATGCTTTTTTACCCAACAAATAAAATTTTATTGATATTTATAGAAAACAAAACTAAAAATATTGAAAACTGACAATGTCCGTAAACAGCTCAAAAAGAGTCAAAATATTTTCAACATTTTATGGTGTAATAGAAAATGCTAATATAAATATTCAGTGAAATTTTCAAGTATCTACAGTCATTCGTTTTTTAATTACAATAAAATAAGAAAATTGTTACATGAGAAATCGAGTGAATATCAAATATAAAAATATAAATTTCAGACGCTCATAAAAATTTAATTTGACTTTGTTGTAGACATTTTTTTTCTGATATAGGTAGGTAAACCTATGGATAATCTTGTATTACATTTTCGAATCTTAGATTGAAAAAGAAAAATTTTTATGAAGTCTCAACTCAAAATAATTTGATAATTTATTTTCGTGATTTTTCCGTATATGGTCAATATTTGAACTTTAAATGCTTATAAATAAAAACTGTGACTAACGATTTTTAATTTTTTTCATCTGCCTTTGAAACAATAACCTAGGAGCCTACTATTAAATGTTCAAGCTTTTTTACTCAACAGATAAAATTGTATTGATATTTATAGGAAAAAAAACTAAAAAAAAATGGAAATTGACAATGTCTGTAAACGGCTCAAAATAAGTCAAAATATTTGGAAAATGTTATGGTGTATAGAAAATGCAATTATAAATATTCAGTCAAAATTTCATGTCCCTACGGTCTTTGTTTTAGAGTTACACCAAAAACCAAAATCGATTTTCTCGAAAACAGATTTTGCGTAAAAATTCCCGTTTTTCCTTAATTTTTCTTTTGTTTTTCACGTCGCTTTTGAAAACAACTGGGAGATTTTTACTTTTGACCCCCCCCCCCCCCCCCAAAGTACCAACTAGATTCACTTTCCTATCAGAAAAGTCACTGTTGAAGAAAATCCAAGCACTTTTACTGTCCTAAAAGGTGATGACAGACACAAAAAAAAAAAAAAACACATAATTGTAAAATCAATACATTCATCATTCCACTCAGAATCTAAAATGCTATGGATACTGTAATGGATGCGTTAAATTTTAATTTAATGATATAAAATCATTGTCTACAAAAAACGATTCTGAGCGAAGACCATTTGTCAGCCTATAATATGTATATTTGATAATATTATTGTGATTAAAGTAATTTATTTTACAATTAGCCATTAGTAAAAACGAGATTAAATTCATTTTTGACAAAAACATTACATTTGAAAATGTCATTGTGTTTATAAAATATAATATTATACTCTAAACTTTTCATATACCTACCCACGAATGATAATAACTAAAACCGTTATTATTGGTTTTAATATTATATAATTTCGTCCAAATTTGAATTTAAAATGTATTTATATAAAAAATAACTTACTTATTATCGTAACATACTTGTGATTCATAGGTTTTAAAAGAATAAAATCGGTTTTTATGAAATATTGGTTCTCGTGATTCGGGGAGGTATGATTAGCCCTGTCAATAAACACGTTCCAAATTATTATATTCATATAGGTACCTAATACATATGATTATCAATTATACTCTAGTAACGCCGGTGTAAAAGAATATTGAACGCACGCCTATTTGTACGGGTGCGACACGATTGTTTCTTGGACCCTCCACCCTCGTTGTTCGGTCACATGTTTCGGGGACCCCACGCGTATCATAGTCGGTAAACATAACCAAAAACGTTGCGGTGGAGGTTCGATGACACTTTAAATTCGTACGGACGTGGTGCCGAGATAGTGCATTGCAATCATCGATCGTGCATTGCAAGTAATACTCGAATAATATTGGCGCATAGACTATAACTAGAATGTGGTTCGTTTGAACTGTTTAAAGCACTTACAGGTTACAATACAGGAAGTCAGTTAAACAGTGACGTTTTGATAGGTATACTATAGATCTAATATTAATAATTATTATTTTAAAAAAATGATCAAAATAATATATTATATTGTTATGTAACGTTCTATTACATAATATATTGTCCTGTGTGAGAAGGGTGGCGGGGGGGGGAGTTATATGTCAAAACTTTGCGTTCTGTGGTATGTGATGAAAATTATTTATAATATGTTTGCATTAATGTAATATATACCTATACATTATAGTTTGTATTCAAATATGTTTTTCAGCCACTGCAAACTGAAAAAAGTCCTAGACCTAAAAATAATAATTGTTTTATATATGATTTTATGATAGTACGCTATAATTATTCTATTACATTTTGAACCAACTTATTTTATATTTGAGTTTTGGCAAGAGGAAATCTACGGATGATATTCTATAGTTCTACAGATTCGTTTTTACTAATAGTAATTTTTTTAACTGAAAGCTGATTTGGAGGGCTATAGTACACAAAATTAGGGGGAGAGATAATGCCTATAGCTCCTCGAAGTCCACGTATCACTAGTGGACTGCAGACTCACCATTTCGTCTCAACAGTGCAAGTATCATGTGTCATAAACTCATAAGTAATATTATTGTAAATCATAAACATGTACCTATACACACTTGCCATTTACCATAACATATTTTGTAATATTAATTGCTATATTGTTAGACATTTACAAGTTTGTTTTTTTTTTTCAGCTTTTCGGAAAATGCGAAACGGGTGTCGTCCCTGTACCGAGATCGCCCCATGACGCCCTCTGAATCCGTCGTCTACTGGGTCGAGTATTTGATTCGACACGGTACGGAAGCCGACATCAGACCTTCGTCGGCCGACGCGTCGTGGACTAGCCATTTCATGTTGGACATGTGTGCCGCAATGGTGACGGCGTTACTGATAATATGGTTCGTCACGGGCGCCGTCCTGCGCGTGGCGCTCAACAAATCCATTCCGTCCGATGTGAAATGACGCACAATCGTACGAATTTGTGTGCACAATGGCGTGGGGGGAGGGGTAAGGGGATAGTCGAGTGATAAGTGCCTCTGAGTTTTTAGGGGTTGTGGATAGGTGGGTGTGTAATAATTTAGTATTACCTAACTATTATGTATTGTATACATCTTAGTATTTATTACGACAGCAAATTAAAAATATGACATTAAATGCCTTTATTGAGTATTATTGACTGGGTGGATATGGATGACTATAATAGCCTCTAAAAAATATGTAGTTCGCTGCGTTCCCCACGCCATTGCGTGCCCAAGACACTAGCTTCGTATGTTACGCAATACGTATGACTATAGTACGACCGATGTGTTATCAAAGTTCAAAATAAAAATCACAATACATAATACGAATGTACTAAATAATTCCATGCCAATAAAAACTTATAGTACCTACGTCTAAATGTTTAATATTTTCGGACGTGGCCAATAGTTATTGTTATAATGGGTGCGTGTTATAAAATATATTGGTAATAATCAATAGTTTAATACTTAAGAGATAAAAATGTAATATATTATAATAATACCAAATTACACTAATGATATACAGCATGACGGTATTAATTTGTAAATTAACTATGCAAATTGTTGTATTTAAAAATATATCGATTACCTATACGAGCAAATTATTTTGTACCTAACGATAATTTACTACAATAATTATCAAACAAACACTAATCAGTCAATTGATCAGTCATATTGAAAAATACAGCATGCACATCTATAGGTAGTTTAAACAAATGTCAAATATATCTTAGATAGTTAAAGATTTAATTATATTAAAATTTAAAATTATTTTTTATGTGAATAACCAAATAGTATATTGTTTAAAAATATTTATTTTATTCGCTAATTATGTAGTAGTTACTGGCATACTCGTATATTTTAATTATTTGTTTGAGTACTGATGGCTGACAAGTGCGGGAGGTCTTTACCAATAATACATTTATCTTATTTATTAAAAAAAGCCTTAATACCTGTCCATAAACATTAAAACAGTCAGACAAAGCTGATAAATAATATTATATAGGGTACCCATTCAGTTGTATGTCTAATAAATGATATATTACATTAATAAGAAAAAAAATTAATTAAAATCCATCATTGTCTTAAAAGGTATGGATATTGTTTATTTTCATATACTCAGCGGTCAGCACATCAGCTTTAAAGGTAAGATAATAAATTAATCTATAAAAATAAATTACAATATAGTATTACATTTTATTATTAAATTATTCTAAAAGAAAATATTAAATAAGAGAACATTTGATTATTTAATACACGCAAACGATATGTTTACTAAATTGTAAAAAATATTCATAGTTTAATATTGTGAGTTACAAAAAAAAGATAATTAACAAAAAAGAGTGAAGTCACTCTGTTTTGTAGTGTACTTTTATATAATAATTGAATGCCTAGGTAAAAAAATGGATGTGTTCAATCAATGTTTTAATAAATTTGTTTAATTCAATGTTAAATAACTGATTACAAAAAATGCTTTTGAGTAGTAGACCGTCAGCAGATGTATATAACTTAATTACTGAATAAATGAAGGCTGCATAAACAACTTAAATAATAATAATTGCTTAATTGTATATTTATGATAAAACAAAAATCAAAACCCATCGTTTTAAGTTACATCTCAAATAAAGTTTTATTTTATTAGATAGATATCTATATTTTGTCTATCGAGAGAACACGCCACAGCCCGACAATAATCGGTTCTTCTGCGCATCCCTACTCGACACCCAGCCAATGTGAAACCAGTGCATCCTAAACGGCTCCCAACCATTGTTTGCTTATTCTCAACGAAAAAGGTTTTACGAACAGGTAAATACGGCTCAGATATTTGACAAATATTTTTAAGGTTATTTACATACTGATCCAAGTATAATTTGAGACGCAAATAAAAGTTCGCAACCATGTCAATACCACTATAGCACCAAATCAAAAAAAAAAAAATAATAAATACAAGAGTTCATTGGAGCCATCATCAACAAATTTTCTTCTAATTAAATATCCAGAAGAGATTATAAAAATTAGTAAAATAGTGCCTCAGAAATATGCCTATAATGCTGATGTATGATTTTTTTATTTTTACATTTTTATATTTTGTTGACGTTAATTTTTATAATTTACTTACAATATAAAATTTTAAAAAAACACCAACACATTTTTAACCTTTTGAGACAGTCTTAAGTCTGCATGAAGTGGAGAAATTTGTGTTGTCAAAAACGGGAGCTGTTTACCTTTTGTAAAGCGGAAGCGGTCCGATGACAGGGTGTCCTGTACCTGTGCAGGATCGGCGTGTACTGTTTTGGTCATTGTTGTGGTCCATTGGCTGCTTAACGACGATTGGGGCTGCAATGGCGGGGCATGGCGTGGAATATCGAATAGACTCCTCTGAGTTTGTATATGAGTTGTGGATGAGTGGGTGGGTCACAGTTTAGTATTAACTTGAAAAAATGATTGAAAACACCTTTATCTGGTATTGGCTGGGTGTGTATGGGTGGAATATATTAAACAAGCCTCTGAAAAATGTCAAGTTTGCCACGCCACTCTATGTACGAGACATTAGATTCATCTAGTGTTACGCATGAATGACAAATTATTGAAGTTCATAATATACCTAGATATATATAAGAATTTAGTAAATAATTCCAAATGGCCAATGAAAACTTGAAGACCTAGTCACAACTAGGTCACTAGGACTACATGGCTTGTAATAATTATAAATTTACATCAATATTTTATATATAATATTTATCCTGTATGATTCACCAAGCAAGCGCACCCCTGTTTTTTTTTAATAATTTATTTATTGTAATTCTGATTATTAGAATTTTCTAATACACTTTGGACTATATTTTTAGTTATGCAGATTTATAACTTTATAAGTACAAATTCATCTCAAAAATTGAAAATAGTTTGAAAAAAATCTGAAACGATAAAAATAGTATAACAAATCTAAGCATTTGCCAAATTTCAGAAACAGTCTTGCAGCATACTCGTTCTTAGCCAATTTAACGACTCATTGAAGAAAACTTTGACGGTTATTAATTACCTATCCAATAGATATTTAGGCTACTAAGTCGGGGGTCCAAACCCCCACCTTTCGTTCCTATGCTTGTACTACGTCTGAGAGTTGCGGACACTGTCGACAGTTATTACTATAGTGGACGCGTGTTTAAATTATATAGGTAATAACTTATTACCTAGTTAGATATTAAAAGATAACAATGTAGTATATTATAATATCAAATTACATTAAGAGTAAGGCACACTGGCATTTATTATCTCCGTCTTACAAATATAATGGCAAATTTTACGTTCACAATGACACATTTTACTCTGTAATTCCTAAAACTAGAGTGAATTTACTTTTTATAAAATTTAAAGGTAAGAATATTATCTAGAACATATCGGAAAATTGTATTGATATTATTATTTTTAAGGAAGTTATGATTATTTTAAAATGTACAAAAAACCTAAAGTTTAAAAATAGTCATAACCTGCTTCTTGTCCTAAATAATAATATTACCTTTAAATTTTATTAGAGGTGAATTCACTCTCGTTTTAGAAATTACGGAGTAAAATAAAAAATAAAAATGAAAAAAACAAAATTAGTTACACATAAATTATACAATAGTTTCCTTACATTAAGTTGTACATATCAATAAGTTTTAGAAATGTAATGATTTAATTGGTGTTGGATTCGATTGGGCTGAGGGTTTCGAAGAGGTTGTCAGGCGTTTCTACGCTTTTTCTATCTATAAAAAGACATTTGCATGAACAAATTGTAGGTAATAGGTACTGCATTTATGTTAAGTCAAAAATTAATAAAATAAAACCACATGTGCATTATCAAACTATTTACACATCGACATCGCTCATGTATGCATTACATGTAAAAATAAATTTATCTCGTCCAAACGGTATAACTGATAATCGCTAACAATTGTTTGGACAGAACTATTACAATCGCTCAAACGACCACTGCCCCAAATTTTGTACACATATTATTTAAGATCCCGGACGAATTATAAGAGTATTGGATTAGGAACCACGGTAACAGCAATTATATACAAAAGGCAGTGACTGAAAAATCAAAAAATACTCGACTGATTTGAACGATTCCATAAAAGTTTAGATATTTGATTGAAACAGTTAATTAAGCGTGCGTATACCTGCTATTAATAATATTTAAATCTTAACCGCATATTCGAATATTTCTTCTTGCTATTGGTTACAGAAAAAAGTTACTTATTATTTGTTAGTTTATTACTAGCTATATAGTTTATTTTTAATTATTATATAGTATTGGCACAATAGCCAAAATCTAATATACGACGGGTATAACCTACCTACCTATATTTATGTTAATTAAATTATTTATATTATCCGGGATAGTCAAATTACACTTATTACCTAAAAAGAAATTGTCAAATAATTTGCACTTGGGTTCAAAAAAGGTAATGGTCAAACTTCACTCGAGTAAAAGGCAGGTAGTGGTCAAACTTCACGCGTTCAAAATAAGGAGTTAAAATTTAAGGTCACTATGGATGTTCACGTTTATTATTATAAAAATATTTAACGATTTAAAAAAAGAATTACTAAAAAAAATTATAAAAATGAAAAAATAATAATAATAAAACTGACGATTTAAAATAAGAATAAAAAAATTATATATATATTATTATTACAAAAATTATCAAAATTAGTAAAAAAGTTATAATAATGACAATAATAATATTTGATGATTTAATATAATATGTATATATAATATTATATTAACATAATGGACAAAGGTATTTATAAAACAATAATTTTTAACTATGCCAATGATAAAAATTATTGTCAGTCCTAAGCCTGTAATTAGGAAGAGAAATGAGTGTTTTCCAAACGTTTAATCCCTTCAAATGCAAGATATTTTTGTTAGAATACCTTTTTTGAGCCCAAGTGCAGTTCTTCTAAAATAAGTGCAATTCGACCATAATATCAATTTGTTCATAGGTTTTTCTACGCTAAGGTAATCTAATGAGAACATTGAACCATCTAGAGTCTAGAGTCTAGATTCTAGACAAACTTTCCAATCAATGGATATTTAAAATTATAAGAGTTCTCCATTACCTAGTGAAAAGAAAAACATAAAAAACTAAAAAAAAAGTCATCAAGACCTGAAGTGCACTTGTGCCTTTAGTACTAAGCTAATATAGTATTGAATTAGTTTTTAAAATAAAATTATTTTATAGGTATTATTGTAGTAGTACTAATAATAAATAAAATACTTATACAATTCTTTAAAATTTAGTGGAAGTTTAAATTTTATAATTTCTTCTTGGTGGTTTTTTTTAATTGCCTAATCACAACAAAAAGTTTACCTATACCGGCTATACCATTGATTAGTATATTTAATCAATGCCTATATTCTGTCGTTGCTCATTTATTTTGCTTTGCCCTCTGTGATTTATCTCAAAATTATTATTTTTTAATAACTCATGGATTGAATTTATTTTTATAGTGAGATATATATATTTCATAATTCCTAATTATTACTTACCTAATAGTTTACATTTTAATATTTTATGATATTTTCATTTATAATTTTGTAATTCGTAATCTGTAATATCTATGTTATTATTTTTTTTGTGATTTACCTACATTTCTATATTCAATTTACTATACATATTTAAGATGGTAAATTAATAATTATATTAAAATTTAAAAACGATAGTGTATTTATAGTTATATTATACAATATAGGTACCATTAAAGAGGTACATATTACGAAACAAGTGTAGGTAAATTGTGTAATCAATGGCCTATTGTAATAATAGTTCTAATATATTGTATAGTTTGAGTGATATATTTATATTTTATAGTCTTGAATTGTAGATAATAACAAATGGTATTATCATATTTCGCCGCCAAGTATTCATTTTACCATTCTTTTAAAACATATTAGTGTTGAATTATTCGGAGAATCACGCCAAGAAACCAAAATCATGAAATTAAGATAAAAATTTAAAATAATTCATAAATAATATCTATATTCTATAGAAACGGGTTTTTGCTTGGTTAATTATGACGTTATTGCAATTTATATTTATGTATAAGCCATAAAGTAGATAGTAGAATAAACATATTAATTAGACCAATTTTTTTATTCCATTTTGTTCCTACAATTTACAAATGCGTATTTGCGGCATACCAGCTGCAGTGTCCATCCGAATTGGTTCCGTCCCAACTATTTTGTTTTTACACAGCAGCGTGGCGAGCATCATGATCAATTTATTTGCAGACCTGTGAGGTGTTTCTAGTGGCGGGGGTCTACCGCAACCGGTGTAAGTCGTTCTTTATCTTTACTATTTAGTTTTGTGTCCGGACATTCAGTGCAATACGTCCGTGATTGACTCATGCACGCATTATGTCCAAAGTTAAAGTACAATATTATTACAGGTAAATTAGCACAGGTGAATCGGAAGCATTCGAAAGATGAATTAATATTTAATGAGTGATCTGTCCTACTCCACATCAGTCTACTAATACACGAAGGTCAGTTTTAGCTATAGTACACACAATTCTAAACAGCCGCATAACTAATTCGTACAAAATAAAACAACAACATACATATTAGGCTAACGTCAATTTTCTCGGAATCAAACATTATCGGTAATATTATAACATTTTTAAACGACTAAAGGGCCGTTCTTACAATATCAAGTTTAAGTTAACCGGTACTTAACCAGCCGAATTTTGCCGGTAATAAAATCTGTTATCAGTCGGTTAGCGTTAACTGACAGTTTACCGGACATTATAAGAAAATTAAAAATAATAATAATA
The DNA here is from genome assembly GCF_019925205.1 of Metopolophium dirhodum. NCBI lineage: Eukaryota > Metazoa > Arthropoda > Insecta > Hemiptera > Aphididae > Metopolophium > Metopolophium dirhodum. Next base: position 19,930,560 of record NC_083563.1, on the reverse strand, counting down.
TGGTCTATCCCTATAAAAACCCAAATAATTATTACAACCATTAATTAATATTATTTAAAACATCCATTCACAGATGTAAAAAAAAAATGTATTAACGCCAGTTGAATTATAACATGATAATAGTATGTGTTTTTACCTTTTATTGAAAATCATTACGGAATATATCGTTTTGAATTTATAAACTATATTTCAATTTGTATAAACCCGGTTTTAGATGGATACGAGATGTTTTCTTTGCATATTATTGCTAGCACTGGCGACTACGGACACGATAAGTGCTGCAAAAATATTAGCCATCACGCCGATAGCAGCAGCCAGTCATTGGAATGTTATGAGCTCCGTTCTGGAAGTACTATTAAATCGGGGCCACACGATTACAGTAGTGTCGCCATTTCCGAGGAAGATACCGCACGAGAATTACACACAAATCGACGTATCTAAACTAGTGCCGTTTGCAATAGCATCGCCTTGGGAAACGGTAAAAATATCCTCAAACGATTTGGAAACGTTATTTACGCTATAAGTATTAATATACCTACCATTATGTAGATACATTGTATACGCAAACCCGTATTTAGTGGGAGGCCCGGGTAGTTTACCGTAAAAATAACATTGACAGATATTTTTAAACGTCAAATTAATAACAATTATTATAAAAGCTAAATGCTTAACCAATAATTTAAGTACTTTTAAAATATATATTTATCAATGAATGAGCTCCAGAGAAGAATAATATTAAGATACTACAGGAACCTACAGGAACCTAACCTACACGAAACTGGGATATAGATGACTATTATTGTATCTGATTCTGATAGATTAAGATTATGCCGGTATGAAATAAGTATAATGTTCCAAGTTAAGCACATAAAAAAAGAAAACTAAACTAATTAACTAATCATAGTATCATATGTTTATACATTATACACTATAGCATATTATTATATACTATTCAATTATTAAATATTGTGTAAATGGGTTCAATAAGTCACAGTACCTATGACTTATGTAATTTTTTAGATTACTAGTTTTTTTTTTGTATGATAATATTATAATAATTTATTAATTTATATGAAAAAGTTTATGTTTATGTGTCAAAAAGCTTTAGAACTTAAAAGAGAAAGCAATGAATTTTAAAACTTAAATGCCTACTACAGTTTTTAATTGCGTATTATACAATAATATACTATATTATTATGATTTGTTTACATTAATATGTTGTATGAGGACGTCGTATAATACACGTGTGCTGTCTCTGTCTAACTATAACGCTTAACATACCAAATGTACATAACAATAATACATACATATTTTAATATAATAGCGAATTTACTCATTATAAAACTTAAAGGTCAGAATATTATTTATGGCCTTACATAAGGTAATTTTTATATTTTAATTTAAAATACCTACTTATATAGCTTGTTTTAAAATTAAAATATAAATTAAAACCTACGCGGCGCCCTAAATAGTATACTTATCTTTTAAATTGATATCAGGTCGAATAACTCTACTAAAAACAACAGAGTGAAATGAATTATTCTGAACGTAAAATGTTCAATATTTTGCGTTAGTTAGACGGAGCACGGAGCAACACATATGGGTACAACGTCCTACTAAAAAGGTTATGCGTTTATAACTTATGGGATAGATAATTTTAACTACATAACAAGTCAACAAAATTTAAAATATTTGTATTGAAATGTAACCATTTAACTAATTATTATTAGTTATTACATACTAGTATATTGTAGTATGTATATGTAATATGTTTATATGTATTAGCCATTCGTATAAATTGTAGTAATGTACAATAATTAAACAATAAATTATATTGCGTATTAACAAATAATACAATTAATGTAATTAGAACCAGTTCTTGTTACAGAAAAATAACTATAAAAAACGTGGGCAAATGAGTACCGTTGCTATACAGTATAGGCGTCGAGCGGGTCACTATAGTAGATATGTTAAATTTGAATTCAATAATATAATATCATCGAAAAAAAAAAATATTCTGGGCAAAGTCAGCCTAAATTACTTTGACCAAAAAAATTGCATTTGAAAATGTCATTGTGCGTATGCAATATAATATTATACTTTAAAAGTATCAATTATCCACAAATAATAATTTATATTACAACAAAATAACTAATTATTATTCTTCGTTTAAAATTTGAATACCTAATTTCGTCCAAATTTTTACTTGAAATATCTATAAAAAAACTGATTATATATTTTTAGATTTTTTTATCAATACTATAAATGTTCATTCCTTAATTATATTACATACATTTTAACCTAACCTAACCGATATTTCTTTTTTGAGAGACAATAATAATATACTAAAGTAAATCTCATTACAGGTGGTCGGAGTGTACAAGCCCCCTACGAGATGTCTGAAATTTCTAAACGACGTTCAACAGCACATGTGCCGCACAGCATTCGACCACCCAGACCTCCAGCTTGCGTTACACACGCAGCACTACGATCTCGTAATCACAGAGTTGCTTGCCTCCCGGTGCGACTTGTACTTGGCTAGCCACCTGGGTATACCACACGTGGCCATCATGTCCAGTCAGATGCTAACCTGGTACCAGGATTCGTTCGACAGCCCGTCGAACCCGTCGTATATCACTACCCTGAACTCGCCGTACCCAAAGCCGGAGACGTTCGTCCAACGGTTTTGGAACGTCGTCGACTATGTGACAATTTTTATGTACTTCAAGTACATCGACACTGCGGCCACGGAAATGGGCCGTAAATATTTCGGTAACGACAGGCCGCACGCTGAGGCATTACTCCGAAACGTATCAATGGTGTTCCTCAACACGCATTCGAACTTTGATTTTTCCAAACCGTTGGCGACCAATTTCAAAGAAATCGGAGGCATACACTTAAAACCACCCAAACCGTTGCCCACCGTAAGAATGAATATTATAATAAAAAAAAAATGGTCTTATAGTGCCAAACACATATCAGGAGAGACACCTCTATATAATTTTGACCAATATATAGGTAGGTATACATGCTTATATTACATGCTAAGTAACAAGACTCCGCCCGGGTAGTGAATAGGTTTTTTTGATAAAAGCCGAAAATATGGTGCCATTGGTGTATTCCTGCTTCATCTTTTATTTTTCCAGAAGCAGGATTTGGGTATCGAGTCAATAGTTCCACTATTCCAGGGGACAACCCGTTAAAAAAATATTAATTTCAACATTATATAATATTATATATTATAAATTATAATATTATGTAATAATAGAAGATAAATGAATGTTATATGTATTCAAATTTCATTTATATTATATATATATATATCATTGATTATAATTTATAATTTATAAATACTATATATAATAGTATTTATAATCAATGATAATATACAAAACGTAAAAAAAGTAAATAAGTAAAAAATTAAAGACTTGTAAAAGTATAAAGACGATTAGTTTACTAGTTACCATAGTGGCTTAGGTGACAAAAGAAACTGAACACCACAAAAATGTTATAGTTTTTTAATATTAATATGGTTAGCGATAGTTAGCCATGACTGACCTAATACTGACTGATTTTGCATATTATGTATCTTCAATATTTTTAAGCTGCTACTATAACAACTTTTGAGGAACAATGACGTGTTACATTTTCAAGTTTATTGACCCAACAAAAAAGTTTACCGGCATTTATTGAAAAAAACTAAAAAAAATTGAGAATTCAAAAAGTCTATAAATAACTCAAAAATAGTCAGCATATTTTTAAAAATTGTATGATGTATAGAAAATGCTAATATGAGTAATACAAACATTCGACGGATAAAATCATGTACTTACAATTATTCGTTTTTGAGTTACACCAAAAAAACAAAATCAATTTTGTAGAATACTGGTTTTGCATCCAAATTTCCGTTTTTCCTTAATTTTTTTTTTTGCAATTCTTGACGCTTTTTAAACTGCTGAGAATTTTTCACATTTGACCTCCAAAAGTACCAACATGATTTACTTTACTGCCAGAAAAGATGCTGAAGTAAAAAATCGAAGCATTTTTACTGCCCCAAAAGATGATGACAGACCCAAATAAAAAAAAAAAAACTCACATCATTGTAAAATCAATACACTCATCGCTCCACAAAAAATCTCAAAATTACTAACGAGGGTACTTATAATAGCTATGTTCCTAATTTATGTATAGAAAAATTAAAGTGATGGCTTTGTCGGGACATTCTATGAAAAAGCTGTATTTTGAACGATTTATTTTAATTAATATTTGCATTTTTATAAGAATAGAGTCATTCACGTGACGTTCAGAAAACAAATGACAGTTATCAGTCATAAATTCAATTGTACAGGACCTGCAGGAATTTATCGACGGCTCTGAACATGGCGTAATATATTTCAGTTTGGGGTCCGTGGTCAGGATGGAAGATTTACCAATTGCCATACAACACGGACTCAAAGAAGGATTCGGAGAATTATCGCAAAAGGTTTTATGGAAGTTAGAGTCAGATCGACCAATTATCAATCTTCCTAAAAATGTAATTACAAGAAAATGGTTTCCTCAGTATGATATTATAAGTAAGAATATTTCTATTTGATCGATAAACAATAATTATAATTTATTATATATTATAAATTATAATATACAACTGAATAATTGTTTAAAATTAGATAATGTCAGAAACTTGCATTAATAAAATTATATAAATGTTAGTTATTAATTAATGAAATAATCAATCGTTTTAACCAGCTCGTAGTTATATAACAGCATACCTATATGTACTAATTATATTTAATAAAATAAAATAATATGTTAACAGTAATACTCAAAATGTTAGTATAAAACAAAATGTACAACCTACTCTAATTACATAAATATTCACAGTATGATTTTTATAACTCTAAACTTTATGAATTCTTTTTTTTTATCCAAATGTATAATTGTTTAAATATGTAGAACTGAGTAGTAGGTAGGTAAGTACTCAGAATTTTTGTCCTAAGGTTTTTTTTTTTTAAAATAAACTTTTACATAAAAAATGTTCCAAGTTCTCTTATATATTAATAATGTCATATAAATTACAATAATTTTTAACTTGCATTTTAAATTTATTTTATTTGGTATATACCTAACGAATAATTCAGTAATCAAATTACTAAAGCGCGCCCACAAGATAAAATCCCACCCAGAGCAAGATAAAAATTACTTATAATCTAATATTAGTTATAGTGATTTTGATATGAAAGTGCATGTAGTTAAACATTCCCAGGGGGGCAATGGCCCCTTCGCCCCCCCCCCTGCGGGCGCCATTGATATTTCCTTTTTTGAGCTATAGTAGGTTAGCTATAATATATTATAATATAATATATATCATATACAATTTTTATTTATATCATACTATGAATTATGAATTATTAACTATTTTTGTTTTAAACAAATAGTTGATCGTATCCCTGTTGATATTTGTACACTGTTGAGTGTTGACTGTTGTATATACCGTATAATTGAGGATTTATTAATAATCTTTACGAAAACAGCATTGATTTAATGATTTATTATCCATTCAAGCGAGACATTGATAACAAAAACAACAAACGATTACACATTTTATTTATATTTTCTTGTATGAATTAAAAAAAAAAAATGTATAAAGTTTTAAAAGTTTTGAAATTCTTGCACATATGTGTGTGTTTATTTTTGTTATTTAAAAATAGTAGGGTGGCTTTTACGTCGGCATAAATTTAATGAGATAAAAGAACAAGTTTCAAATAAAAGTTTTTTACAGTCATAAATAACACATAAATAGGAAATGTTTTCCCGGTAAATGTTCTTATGGTTAAAATATCTAGGGGAGGAAAAGGGTTATCAGCGTTCATTCGTGTATGAAGCGCATTGATTTTTCAATAAATTTGGATGGTGGGTTAGAAATCTGGACAGTACCTATTACCGATATATATTTTAGTCCATAGTATTACTTATATAGATAATATTATATACACGTATAAATATTTGTTGTATTTTTTTTAATCAAAAAAAACTTATTATATCTATTCAGTGAATTATATGCACCTTAAAATCATACAAAGGCAAACCTAGATGTTATCTATATGTATGGAGGGGGAAGTGATGGTATTTGAAAATATGTCGGAAAATATGTTAGCCTATATGCAATAGATCACTTGAATATTAATCGTTTCAACAGTGGTATATAATAGGTCCTATAGATATATTAAAAATTAAATATAATAATATACCTAATGTTTACATAAATTATAATTAATTCTACCTTTTTATTTTTTTAGATCGTTATGATTCGATCGTTTGCTATGTTTTGTACTTTACAACGTGTACAAATTCATTTTTTTTTAATATTGTCGTGTTAATATCTATTTCAGGACATCCAAATGTAAAACTTTTTATCACACACGGTGGTAATTCTGGCGTTATCGAAGCGACTAGCGCAGGCATTCCGGTTCTAGGCTTTCCGATATTTTTTGACCAACCAAGAAATTTGGAACTTTTCAAACATTGGGGTTCCGGCTTGTTTGTAGACTACAATAATTTTACGAAAGAAGACTTTGTATGCAAGATTAAACGAATTCTAAGCGATCAAAGGTAAGATAAACGTTGTTATTATATATAAGTAAACACTTATCCCAGCATAATTAATATAATGGTCTATGATACATAAAATACATATAAAATAAAATATCAAAAATTTGACATTGTTGAGCAAAAATATAATATATTGTATCTACAAACTAAATACTACTATCTAAAAATAAGACGGTAAAATTAGAACCGTGGCTATTATTGTGTTCTTAAATACTTCTTTATTACTTCAGAACTAAGAGTTTCAATGGTTATTTTTTTTCTATTCAAACTATAAATTACATAGGCACTCTCACATTAATATATTATCAATATACAGTACCTACACCATCCAACAATTGGAATAAAAAATATAAAAAATGCAATGCTTCATTTATTATTATTATTTAAAATTGTCAATTAAACAACGATGCAGCAAAACGTATGGTTGGTTCTAAGCCAGTAAAACCCGTGTCCATAAGTTCAGTGTAATAACAGTTCTTCGTAATTGAAAAGATTTAAACTCAAATATTAAACTAATTCACGTGCTTGATTGAAAATATTTTCTCGAGCGTATTAATTTATAGATTGGTATATTCAAAAATTACAATAGAAGGTACCTAATCTCAATCAAATTAAACAAAATGTATACATAGAGAATCAAATATTTACATAACATTGCTTGCAATAATAATAAATTTGTATGCAAACATGCATATAAGTTATAACTATTAATAAATATTATTTGAACTTTAAACTTTTAAGAGAAAAATAAATTTGACATATTCGCGCGAATAGAAAATATTTTTAGCTATATGATTCATATTATTATAACACATTTTAACTTAAGGAAATATAAGAAATCCTTTACTTGAGGAAGTAAGTTGTCATTGTATTAAGAGTTTACATAACCATTATAATTTGTAATTTTCTGGATAGGTAATAAGTAATATGTAACAACTATTTAAATGTAAAACCATACTTTCTAACTTTTTCTTACAGAATAAATACCCGATTGGGTATATAAATTAAAATAAATATAATTCTAATCTGATTATATTTAAATTATAATATTATCCAATCTCCATCGTAAAGTTATGACTTTTTCTGCATTTTTAAAAAAAATTAAAATCTTGTAATAAAATATTTTATAAAACAGCTATAAATTAAATACTCTATACTTAAACTGAGACATAAATTGTGTATTATAAATAAATTATAACTATTTAAATTACAAACGTATTAAAAAACATTAAAATATTTATACTTGTTTGTATGCTGGATACCATGAATTAATAACAATGAATTAAGTAATGTAGGTATATTCAGTTATTTCAAAAAAAAAATATATTGACTTTTAACCTATAAAGTTGCTACCTATCATATAATGCGATTAATTCACACACAATTGAACTTTTATTAGTACCTATGTAAAGTGTTATGTAGGTATAATTTAAATGTATTAATTGCATGAAATTTATAGCAGTAAAATTGCATACATGTGAATTATGTTCGGTGTTAGAGATATTATTTTGATTTTTAATCTCAAAATATTTAACAAATTTAAAAAAATATATTTAACATTAGAACAGTAAGTTCTGACCTATGACAAAATTCAAAACATACTAAAAAAATATTGTGTTAAAATAAATTAAATTAAATAGATAGTTATTTATAATTCAGTTATTTCTGTAATTAAATATAAATAATTATTATTTTGAACATTAATTATTAACGGATTATTATAACTTATAAGTATATCCACCAAAAATTATACAGAAAAACTTAATATTGGATTTAAGTAAATGTTTGATATAAACTATACTTGTCTTTAATTCTAGGTTCAAAGACAATGCCGTGGATTTATCGCACCGTTTCCACGACCGTCCACATAATCCTAAAGACACAGTGGCCTATTGGATAGAGTACGTGTTGCGACACGACGGCGCACACCATTTGAAATCAGAGGCCGTAAATACTAAATGGTATCAGTACTTCTCGTTTGACTTTCTTGTGATAGGCTTCGTTATTATCATATCATTATTGTATTTCTTTTATAATGTTATTTCAATCATATTAAAATGAATACCTTCAATAACATGGGATAGTCGCTCGTTTTTATGTTTCTGTTCTAAATTCTAATTCATATTATTATGTTGTTGGTCGATATCTTTTTTCCCATCTCACTATCAATTGAAATTTGAAATATAATATTTTATACTATTGTTAATTATAAACTTCCATCAAATAAATATCAACTGAATTTGTAGCTCCAAAAACTTTTATACAGTTTTCGGCTAAATTTTTTAAGGTAAAAAAACAAAAATGTTGCCGAGATAAAATTTATAAAACCTTTGACCGATTCGTATTTCTTTTATCTTCTCCAATTTTACACCCCTTCCATTACGGTCTGGATGTTGAAACTTTTGGCTCGAAGCGGTAGGTAGTTACCCCGAATTCGTTCACACAGCAACAGTACAAACAACAGACGAAGAAAAATCAATAACCGTCTTACTCGTCTTTCAAAGACCAGTAATTAAAAAATAATAATAATACCCCCAAAAGTTGGACACATCTACAACTCTACAAGTAATGATTTAACATAGATTAAACTTTAGGTATATTATTTACTTTTTAATAACTAGAATATAGGTATAACTTATACGTAATTATAACAATTATATATAATTTAATTACATATTCCATTAACTGAATGTGTTTCTTGACCGAAATATTATGTTATATTTTACATGCTATTGCTAACTAGTGTATTGATATTTGCTATAAGTACATCCAAATAATTATTTTATTTATACTGAGCAGTTACAATATTATTATAATAGCCACCTCATAACGATATTTTTTTAGTTTTAATGGTGTACCAATTTAATATACATATTATGCGTACCTATACCTACCTGTACATCAAGCCTGCGTTTTGTGTGTGTTTAGTATTTTGGTCTAGAATTTAATGATTTCTATCTATATCCTCTAATAAAATATAGTATGAGATACAGATATTGAAAAGTTAAAATTGGAATAGAAAATCAATTTATAATTCCTATGTATGCGTAGACTGAAACGGAGTTGTATGACGTATACACTATACATTTAATTTAACAGAAAATGGTAGAATCAAATGGGTATGATAAAGTGTAAGGATTTAGCTGGATGTTTTTATGGTTTATTTTAGTAATGCAATATAACATGAATATCAATACACGGGTTTAATGACGATAATAATAATAATTCTAAAAACGAGAAAATCCATTGAATATCAATAAAAGTTTTTTACTCTATTCAATTTTAAAAGTTTTATTGTTAATACTGTGTTAGTATCCACAATGTGGGTTATTAGCTATCAATTTATGTTTATATCACTAAGCAGTAATATTCATGAAATCTATTAACTCATTTTATATAATATACACAACGTAATTACTTAGTCATAAACCCTAATATTAAGATTACTTATAGTATATTAAAATAAGATATTTTGTATTGGAAATGTAGACTTATGACCTAGAAATCGAAACCTTTATTTCAAATTAATTGTAAAACGTTGACAATATGAATACAAATATACAATTGAGAGTAGGTATATATTACTATATTAGTATATAATATATATGTATACATAATATAATTTATAGTATAATAGGAAATAGCTGACTATTTTTAGTTTATACGTTTACACCATACGTTTACTAAGTAGTATTCTATATTTTTTTTATTTATGAAAGTATCATTATACAATATTGATAAGCTTAAAGTATAATGTTATTACTCAAAAATAACTGTAGCTAATAATATATTTAGTCAATATCAAAAACTACACAAGTATTAAACCATTGTTTGAAATTTTACAAAACAATTAATGCACTCTAGTTCAAAATATTGTAAAATGTAAAATAGTATTTTATTTTAATTTATTTCCGAATAATGGAAAAAAAATCAAAAGTAGTTATTATAATATTATATCGGTACGTACCTCTACTACTTGTTATTGAACACAAATTTTATAATAATTGCAATTATATTATATACATTTATTTATTCTCATAAGAAATACATATTTTGTTAAATAATAATATAATAATGTAATAATATACATTAATAACAATTGACGTTAACATCGTGTAATTTAAAATAAATGATTGTAAAATACTTACCACTTTAATTTTCTTAAATTTGTCTTTTTAATGTGTGGCCTATAACTGTTTTCTTAAGGTTAACTAAATTAAAATATAATTTATAAATCATATAAACCATTTAGTCATATATTTTAATTATTTAAGTAAATGTCGATCCTAGATTAATAGATAAAAAAACAAATCAGACAATAATTATCAAAATCCTACTTAATTCTATGAACTATGACAATTTATAACTTCATATAACTATAATTTATTATTCAAAGTAATTTAAGCATATTTATGATTCATTTTAAGATCCTTAATATATTTTACATCTTTATAGGGAAACTAAAAATTTAAATATACTGTAAATGAGTTTTGTAGTCTTGGAATTAAATTAGAAAAATGAACTAAAACGTAGGTATAAATGGTTTTTAAGTCCTTTTTAACTTTCTTAAAGTCTAATATCAAAAACTGGTAGAGGCAAAAAAATAAAACATTTTGCACGCAATTAAGTTTAAAACATTTTCAGAATTCCAAAAGTGTACTCTTCGTTTATTTCCACTTGTTCTAGTAAAGCATCGTCTTCAAAAATTCCTAAAATAACACGTACAAGTAAATTAAATTTCTTCCTAAATTTATGTTTAGAAATTACATTAATTTGAATAAAAGTGTACTCAAAATATAAAGTCATTGTAACTATTGTTAACCCAATGGAGTTTAAAACACCAATTTAAAATCAAACCATTGACCTTCTACAAAAACTTCTGAAAAATATTAAAATCAATAAAAACGTTCTTTTTAAACTAACAGAGTGTTGTTATTTAAAATAACATTTAAACTCTTCTATAGTAATTTATTTCACTATTAAAATTAATATTTATGTACCTAAGTCCTACATTTGTTTAATATACCTATATTATTATAAATCATTATTATTACAAATTATCGTATTATTTTACAACAATGATATTGTACAGTATGTAAAAACTATTTTGATAATTATAATAGTCTATAAAAATACCTACTTTATAAAATAAATTATAAAGTCTGCTGGTAATGTTATAATTAAATATCAATAAAAACAATTTTTTTCAGTTACAGCAATAGTGCACGTTGGGCACTTTCAAAGGAAATCGAAAAAAATCATATACGGATATTATATCAATATTAATAAGTAATAACCAATTATGTTTAAAAAGCATTTTTTTTTTTAGTTTCTAAAATGAATTTTGTTATCAAAACGTTGGTTAAATACAGAGAGCTCAGCGTTTTTAATGTTAATGACTATTTAATTAAAGCAATAGAGTAATGTAACTATATTCAAAAATTGCAGAACAGATGAATTCTATAGAAAGATCAAAAGTCTGTTTACAGCTATTGCCTATATCATATATACCTATTTGTTCATGTATTATGCAATTATGTATAGAATGTATATTATACAAGGTATCTAAGGTCCACATTATCAAACATGTGTCCAATATAATGCGGGGCGTAATATTTTGGATACTAATATATTTCCATAAGCTTTTTACAATTTTTTTTTAACATTGGATAATTTAATAGAATTCACTTTTGGACGATAAATTATTAAATACTATATTATATATAATATATTATGTTATTAACATCATTTGATGGGAATATTAAGAGTTGTTTTTCTATATTATATAAAATAAACTATAAAAAGTACTTATAAACAGTAAATTATTAATATGGGACGTATTCAAACTCACAAAAATTATTGTAAAACCTACTAAATGGAAGTTATACAATTATTTTTAAATTGTTAAATAGTAAGGAATATTATTAAAAATACTTTCTGACATATTTATAACTTATAAGCAGCGTATATATTAAAATACTAAAATGTATAAGGAGCAACATTTAACTATATTTTAAATGTTTTATTTGTATTGTATTTTTCGTTTTTTGTAATGATAAACTAACAAATTATTAAACTGTTGTCATAAAATACAATAGTCGATAACTTACAATGTCTAAACTAGATAAAATAGTGTCACAAATTAATAAACTGCTTTAATTAATTCAAATAAATATAATTAATATATAGTTTTGCGTACCTAAGTGTAAAAATTAAAATACTTTGAACAAATAGGTAGTGGAAGTTCTTTTTTCCCCTCCATATAAGATTCTAAACCAGAATCTTAAATATTATTATTTATTTGTTTCGTACAGTCCATCAAAATACGTGATATCTCACCTAAATAATTTTTGTGTTAAGCGTATTAATAGTTCTGACTTTTAAATTGTTTTTTTGGAATATTTTAAAGAAATACAAAACTATAAATAGAAAAAGCAATTCCATATAGGTTTGTTACAAATGGTTAGCAATATAATATTAATGTTGTGGAATAAACGTAGGTACCAATAATATTATATGAAACTATAATATATGCGTTGAATACAATTCATTATCCCATACTAGTGAATTACAAATTTTCGCTGGATCAGCGTTGAAACGTATACAATAATATGCATAAAAACGTATATTAATTAAAAACCTAAAAGGTTTTTCGCAAAATCATGCCCAACTATCGGTTTTCGAAACGTGTATACTAGGTATAATAGTATAATGTATATACCGCCCCTATAGCATTTATACGGCCTCAGTTTATGGTAGTGTTTTTTTTTATTTTTTGTTTTATTCGTTAAACTTTAAGCTGCATAAGAATTCAGAGCCATAATAATTAAGGGTACCCACCCCGTGAGCAATTAAAAGTTAGTAACGCGCTTGAACGGTCTTTGAGAGATGTGCGTTTTAAATCCCCGCACCAAAAGACTTACACGCGAGCGATACGGTTTTATATTGACATAGGGGTAAAACGGTATTTATATGCATAAAGAGGAGACATATATTACAAGCGTTATTTTATACTACTATAATGCATTAATGTACATTATGTATCCTACATGTATTCACTAGCGTAAATGGCAGGTGCAGCAGAGGGTGGATTCTCAGACCACCCTTTTTCTGATAAAAACAACGCCAGTTTTGAAAAAAAAAATTTAGGTACCTATTTTTTAAAATCAACGTTGTATTGTAATTAAAAAGAAATCAGCCACGCGTGCTTTTGTCTGTTTTTTCTTGTTTTGTTTTTAAACGAAGCAACACATGTATAACATATAATATATTATATACTTATATGTATAATATAGGTGCGCGTTACGGATAAACGACTTCAACGTACTGTACAATCGTACGTAATGTTTGTTTGGTTACGTGAATTGTATATATATATATATATATAATGTATACAGTATACTCTTGTGCATTAAAAATAATAAACTTCTAAACAAAATCATGCGTTTAACGAAAAAAAAAAATACTCCCGACTCCCGAGGTCATCCAGTCATTGGTTTGTTTTCACGTGGTTGACTAATAGTGTTTTCGTATCACTGCACCTTTACGCTCGGTGCTCAGTAGGTTCATATTATAATATTATTTTCTATTAGACTTCTTCGTACACATGCCCACTGTAACTTGTTCTACAACATCGCACTTAAACTTTACTATGACTATTGCCATTTTCCACACCAAATAGTCAGACTTCCATAAGTATTAGGTAGGTACGATTGTATTCTATTAACTAGGTACTTATAAATGTATATACCAACTGATAATTAATCGTCCAAAATATTCAAGTCCTATTTTAAATTTATAATTTTATGAATTGTAAATTTAAAATTTCTGAAAAAATAAATAAACCATTTCAATCCAACGCGTTATTATAATTTGAGTGGTTCGAAACAACACATCGAAGCAATATAATATGTATATTATATTATTATGCTAACAGCAAAGAACCGAAGTCTCTATATTGTCTAAGCTGAATAAAATAATACTTTTAACATTTTACATTTCCTTTTTGTATAATTTATAGAAAATAAAAATTTACTATTGTGACCAACAAACGTCTAATGATAAACTATATTTATTGCTTAAACAATTTTTTTTTTTAGCATATTCCGCATTTAAACTAATTGCCATATTACCGAAAAATAAATGTTCAAAACTATTGTATAAACTAATAGCTTACGTAATTATAGTTAATATTTATATAACTTAAGTTTCAATGAAGGCAAAAATGATTGCACAGGAAAAAATTAATTAAAAAATAATGATCAGAAAAATCAAAAAGCATCTTGAGAAATTATCCACCTTTTGAAAAATATGGATAGTCAATAAATGTTCTATCCCTCCCTAAAAATGGCTTCCCTTGCGAATTCTCTTAGTTTCTTGTACAAGGACAATATAACATTTTTCGTAATTCATTGCCATTTCTCAAGGGAATCCCTACATAAACTTAATGTGTATTTGAAGCATGAATGTGAGTTTCGTTCTACAGATGAAAGTTTGATATTCTATGTCAAATAATTCTTTATATTTTTTTACAATATTGAAATTATATATGTATTTATTATTGATGATACCGATATATGAATATAGTACCTATATATATCGAGTGAATCCTGTAGAATAATGTTTATTTTTATGGTAGAGTAATCGAATTTCCACATAAATTTAAGTATATATTTTATTATTCAAGAATTTATCAATAAATTATGCATTACCCGCTTGTCCAAATAGAAAATCTTAATTTATGAATAATATAAATAAAATATATTTATTTCAACGTGGTGTAAAAAATGTTTTTAGGGTTATATGAGTTTATGTTATTGGAATAGAAATACATATAATATTATCCCACATTTATTAAACAATTCAATTTATAAACTGTAGAATCTTATCATACTTGTATAGGTAACTACTAACTAATGATAATTCCTGTAAATAAATTTGAGAATTAAACATTTTCATAATGTATTAAATAAAATGTATAGTTAATTTCAAATAAATTTTCAATTTTACTATAATATCAATGTGTTATGTAATATTGATCACCTTATAACTTCGAAGAAATATCAGTAATATATTCGTTGTGAATGGTGAAATTTTAAATTTAAGTAGAATTTAAAAATCTTGAATTAGGTAGTTATTTTTATTTAACTTGTGTAGTTAGTCCGATATAATTTATGCAAACTGTATGAAGTTCATTGTACAATGGGCAATGGCTAATGAGGAATGATTGATATGCATATTTGTGTTTTATCTATGCTACTTTTAAATAATAATAAAAAGGAGGGAAAGTAGGTAACCACTCTACTCTAGTGCTGTATAGGGTGTACGCCATACAGTTAGGTTTTACCTATCGTCATTGAATAAGTCACAGTAATGCGTATAATATGTTAAATTATAATTCAATGATAAATCGTTGTATACGAAAAACAGCTCTGAGCTAAAACTATACAAGACTAAGGTTAGGTTAGGTCGGTGTAAGCCTGTATTACTCGGTATATTTTAATATTTTATGATATAAATTGTATATTATACTATTATAGGACCTAATTAAGTTGAATTATTTTTTTCCGAAAACAATGCATTTATTATATTATTAATTTATATTATACTAATAGTATAATATACATTTATAATATAATTTTATATTATTGTTATTAATTATTTAAAGTCATTGCTGATTTACTGTAAAATAGTATTAATATAGGTCCGTGATATAAATATAATGTTCTGAATAATATGTCATCGTGACACTGTGTATATAAAATATAATAATATACGTATAAGTTTCAAATCCATAAAACATTTTTGAAGTACCTACCTACAAGGCTATACAACAAAATAACTAAAAGTCCTATTTTTTATTTGATTTTTTTATTTCAACCGAATTTTAATATAAAATGTCTAAAATTGTGTTTATATATTTTTTGCTTTTTTGGTTCCAGTATAAATTATTAATGAGAAATTACATTTTAAACCTTGTCTATAAAAATTAAACATTTTACACATTTTTAACTAAAAAATAATTAGGACATTTTCGTGATTTTGACAAATTTTGTCAACATTTTATCAATATTTTAAGTTCAAATGTTTATGAAAAAATTGTACTTATATATCTTTAATGTTAATAAATAGTTAAGTTAACAACTTATGAGGAACCTTACTATATATTTTCAAATATTTTAACCAAATTGACATTTTTTATTCATATTTAAGGAAAAATATCGAAAAAATTGAATGTCTATAAATAGCTCAAAAGGAGTCAGAAATATTTTGATGATTATACCTTATTATTATTATTATTATACCTCATCTCCTCCCTCAAAAGTACCAATACTAGATTCAATTTGATACCTGCAGAAACCATTATGATGAAAATTGAAGGATTTTTACTGCTCAAAAAGGTTATTAGGTACAGACAAAAAAAATTAATTAAAACCACTAATCACTGTAAAATCCATACGTTCATTGCTCTATTCAAAATCTAAAATAAAATTTAAAATTGAAATGCAGAAAGTACAATTATTATAGTTTTCGAAAATATTTCAAATAATTTGTCTAGTGCCTACTAAAAGAAACTAGTTTAGGAGTGTTATACGGTTAACCAAATAGTTCTGCATGACAAACTAAGCAGAAAAATGTTTCATTAATGGTGATCAAAACCCTAAGACTTGTGCAATAGAAAGTAATCATACCAAGCTAGTGTCGACTGTAATTAGACTCAGTGTCATATAAGATTAAAAAAAATAACGTTATTGGGAAATCTAAAGGAACTAAAAAAAAATATGCCAATATCAAAGCATATAACACTTTGTCAATATATTTTATAATAACTATAGAAGTTCAGATATAAAATTATTAACTATGATAGCTTAAGAATAAGCTTAAGGCTTTACCTTAAGCTTATTCAAAATTGTAATAGTCCATACGTTTATTTTGCACTAAACTTTTTAACATCAAATATGAGAAGTATAAATTATTTTGAGTGTCATACATTCAAAAAATTAAATACTTTATGTATAGGTACTTTGAACTAAAATATACACATTGAAGTATTAACATATACGTAGGTGGGTATGCAATCTTAAAATTATTGAGTAAAGTAGTTCTTCTAAAAAAAAATTTAATAAGTTTATGGAAATAGGAAATAATAAATTAACTATTTTATATCTTTCAACGCGAGAAGGAAAAATAGTATGAGAAATTGAAATTCTGTTCACTCAACCAACGCCCCAACGTTACATTTTATTTATTGCATGATAAACATTGAATCTTAGGTGAGATGTTATATATTAATATTATATTATATGATGAATACATATTTTTTATTTAATAGAAAATAAATAAAGCACATGGCCAAGCAAAAAATATTTTTAATTACATTAACTGCAAACACTTTTTACCGGGTGTATTTTTTAGCACAAAATATTATAATAAAATCAAGTTTAATCGATAATCTTATAATTAGGAAATATTTAAGTGAAGGTGTATATTATATATATTATACATATAGTATAGGAACTAAATAATTGCAGTAAAACTACTTTCAAAAATTATTATGCGTATTTTTAACAGACTGTAATATAGCGTCAGCCTACCTACTAGTATTTTCCATTCGTGTTTTATATACTCGTTATTTTAACACTTTCACGATATACATGTATAATATTCCATTTGATTTTCTGATAATGATCCATTGATTAATAATAATAGCCTTTTAAACAATACTAATTTGTATATAGCATTATTTATTGGTTAAAGGAGGATTTTTCTAAATGGCCGCAAAACCTCAATTGGTTTTACGAATTGGAATATTTTTATTTTATTTAAAATCAAATACCTAATATTAATAAATTGTAGATAGGTACGCCTCATAGTAACATAATTACTAAGGTTACCTGTAGTATAAACGGTAATTTAAAAGTATTTAGATATTTTCAATCGATCCATACTTTTTCTATTATAACTTATTAAAATATTGATACAATTATTTATTATTTTTATACAAAACAAAAAAAAGTTGTATCTAAATATCCAATTTTATTTATAAACAAATAAAGAACTAAAATTAAGAATATTTCTCGAACAAAATATAAAGAAAAATTAAAAATACAAAAAATGTATAAATCTTAATTCGTATTTACCCAAAAACTATGATTTAATAATATGTTAGATACCAGAAAAAGTCTAAAATTGCCCCACAACCTCTTTGAAGCCCTCAGCCCTATCCATGACAACACCAACAAAATAATCATATTTTTAAAACAAATTTATATGTATAATTTAATTTAAGAATTTATTGTATAACTATACTCTATTATGTACTAATTACCAATTTTTGTTGCAAGCTAATAACCTTAGCAGTTGATGCTGTACCATGAATAAAAAAAATAAAAAAAAAAATAATATGTTATAAAATAAGTCTGCTAAATGTTTGTTTAAAAAGCGTTTTTTTTTTAGTAATTTATTTTTAGAGAATTAACATCTAGTATAATGTAATAATAATATCTAATATAATGTTCAAAAACATTTCATATTATGTAAAATATTGCATTCAATAATCTTTTTGATCAAAATAAATACTTACCTAAAAATAATTCATAACATTTCTATTGTATAAAATATATTTGTTTAATTATTTAAGGGGAAAGGGGAGTTATTTTAAGTTTTAAGTTTTATGTAATATTTGATTATTCAATAATCTAAACTTTAGGGTTGTAACTGTGAATTGTACCTAATATTTTAATAAGTACCTATAATTAATTATAATTAATGAGTAAAAATTATAATAACAATAATAATTATAATAATAATAATGGCTGTTAAAAATAATGAAAAATGATTAACTTATTATTGTTATTAGTTATTACAAAAAGGGTGGTAGTGATTTGAAGTTATGTTTATTATGTATGTGATTTTTAACTTTAGTTCTTTTAATTTACAACGTACATTACTATAATTGCATAAGGATATTGTTAATATGTTTAAAAGCATGCGATACATATATGAATCTCAATTGAAAAATTGTGTTTAAGATGTTGAATTTTGATGGGTTTAGAAACCAAGGAAGAAAAAATTAAATTGAGATATGCTAGGGAGCGGATAAAAAGTGAGGGACGTAAAAAAGGAAACATTTTGTAAATATATATATGAAAGGGTGTAAAATAATGAGAGGGGTAGTCCATGATAGGGTATGCTGGAGAATCGATATATAAGGCTGCAGATCCCTAACAGAATACAGAATAAGGTCGAAAAATAACATGAAATTATAATCAAGTACATCATTGTTTATTCGAATTTATATCAAATATAAATAATATGTATATATGTGTATATTGCATAATATATAAGTATGTAAATTATATTTAATTGAATTATACAATAAACAACCGAACAAGTACCTATTCTTAAGTAAAATGTACCCATAACAAACTATTTTATCATTTCAAATGATTTATGTTATTTTTGAAGACCTTACATAATATAGTTAAAAATTATATTTAAAGATAAAAACCTTGTAACAACATTCATTATGGTGAAACATATTTTAAGTAAATAAAAAAAATTATACTTCTTACTTTTTAATTTAGTTTTCAATTATTAGTGTAGTGTTGAAAACTTTAATAATTCTACTAATTTATTATATAGGTAGTAGGTACACTCAAATAATCAATTATCAAAATTAAATTTAAAAAAAAAAGTTTTTTTAGTTAATATCTAAACTAAATCAAAATATTAAAAATAAATATAAAAACTCTAAAATTAATTGAATTTCTTAATTCGATTATTGAGAATTGACATATGATTGGCGTAGTTGTTATTTCCATTATTATATATAAACGTGAAGCAACAAAAGTTTATAAGCCTAAGGGCTATAAGTATAGAATATAGATGCTATAACTTTTGTACATATCTTATCTGAATGTGACAGAAAATGAAATTTTTTTTAAGACTTGCAAAAACTGCTAACCTTAAATTGAGAATGCCTATATGAGTAAGCCATTCTCTTATTCTATCTATAATATAAAATAGTGGGGAAACATGTGAATTGTGAATTATGCGTGATAAACATTATTAAAGAAAAAAGCAAATACATCAATAACCACAGACTTTTGTTAAAATCTCAAATCAGTCACATAAAAAAAAAATAAACTCTAATGCAGAAATAAATACATGCATATTACACCAGTATATAAACGACCAGTATGTCCACTAATACTGTATTGGTGCAGTTTAAACTGAACAATGTTTGTTCACAGTGGCGTAGTTAAGGGGCTAGGGGGGTTACCCCCCCAGAACCAAAAAAAAAATAAGAAAGTCACGAATTAAAAAATGTAAACATAATGTAGGTACAATAATAGTATTATAAGTTAAACAAGCAAAGGAATATAAAATTATTAGAAACCCAGAACTTATCTGTTATTTTAAATATAAATATACATTTTCAAATATATGTGAATTATAAATTAAATGCAAATTAAACCACTCCATCACCCCCGGGAAAAATTGTATCTACGCCACTGGTTGAACATATCTATTCGAAACATTGTGATAAAGTAGACAATACGATGACAATAGCTCATACAAACTAATGCTTCCAGACAGGATTTGCAAACGTTATAATAACGTTATGATTATAACGTCATATTTGACAAAAAACGATTGAAATTTGTAAACGTAAATCGTAATTATAACGGAAAGCGATATTCAAAAATAATTAAATACCGAAAAACAAAACATAACGATTAACAAAATATATTATAAATAGTTAAACAAAACGTAACACAAAACGTAATTTATAGAATATCATTGACCGAAAAATAACGCAGAACGAAATATTTTAAAATCTATTTGTTTTAAAAGGTCTACTGATATCGTAGAAACATTTATTTCATGAAAACATTCTAAGAATTGATTATATTATATTCCGTATCTGGAAATAGCTATCCGCATTAGTTATTATTTTTAAATTTAATAGGTGTTAACACTTTTTTAAATAACGATAAACGCAGAACTTGTATAACGTTTTAGTTTTAAATAACGATAAACACAATACTTGATAACGTTTTAATTCTGTATGACGATAAACGCAAATCTTGGATAACGTTTTAATTCTGAATAACGATAAACGCAAAAGTTGAATAACGTTTTAATTCAAAATAACGATAAACGCAAAAATTGTGTAACGTTTTAATTGTAAATAACATAAAACAGGAATTTTTTTTCAAATGCAAGCCCTGCAGTTCCAGCACAAACAAATTCGTTCATTGTACATTGTAGTATTTAGTACGCATCAGCGTTAATTATAATCAATTAATTAACGACTTCGTATAATATAGTTTATCGTAGTTATATGGTACGATAAATAGTAAACAATCAGCAATTATATATGTTATGGCTGTTAAAACATTAGGCATTATAGATTTTTCAACTGGACTTTTGTAATCGCTATCAAAGTTTTTCTAATTTCAGTACATATTATATATTATTATGTACCAAACGTCCAAACCATGAAAGAGTTATTTCCTAAATTTGTATTCTTGCAAGTTGCAACGATATTGCCGGATGCACGGTATCATGACTCATGATACACCAATCGCTGCATTTCTGAATTTCTTGTATAGATAAGTCCAGATATTGCCGGTTTAGGTATATAATTTACCGATAGTTATCGTTTTATAGCACAAAATATTTTTCATAAACATTGTTATTGAAAAGATTTTTTAACTGTCAACTAGGTATATAGATAAAACGTGTAGCGTGATATCGGTGATTTCATGTGATCACCACTTCTTAGTCATTACAAATTAATATTACATATTAGTGTTATAATACCTATATAGATATGAAATTACGTTCGATAGATTGACTTTCAACATTCAACTATATAAATTTAATTAAAATAGTAGGTACCTAGGTCCTACTTTAAATAGGTTATTTATGTAAAAATAGCAAAAACATAACACTGGTTAATGAATAAATTTAAATAAGCTTCCATTTTTAACAAAATCATAAAATATGTTTATTAGCGACTAATTAATTAAAAAATAAATAAAGAACGTGCAAATTACAATTTTTTCATTCGTCATATCACTCGTATATAAATATAATGAATCGAATAAATTGCATTTCGAAGTGAAAATAGAAAACAAGCTCTGAGCTTTTGTTTGTGCGTAAAGCCTGATGTTCATATACCTACAAAAATTAAAAACGTTCATAATTACAAAATCCGTAAGAAATATTATTTTTCTATAAGACACGCCATGGAAACTTATGTATCATTACTCAAAATATTCAAACTTTACGCTTTATCTCAATATCTATATTGTTCGTTCGTCGTGTTGGAGCTTATTTGAGGGAGAATTCCAGTAGGTAATCATTTTGATATTCTAAAAATGAAATGATGCAATGGGGAAATATTTGGTGCCTTAAGGGTTGTACAAGTTTTTGTCCAAAATTTACCTTTTGGTTTTCACCCAAATGATTTTTTTACCAAAACTCAAAAAGAGTGATTTGGTTTTCGCTCAAAGAAATATTATTCATTGTAAATAAAAAAAACATTTTGGTTACGACTGTCAGTATAGTCTACACTCTACATCATTCACAAATTTAACACATATCCACTTAATTGCCTTGGAAGATTTTGCTTACTTATAATTTTTTTTTTATTCGATTCCGAATCGATAATCTCCCCCCCTTCTCCTCTATAGTATCGAATATTATATTGGTTTAACGATACTAATGTTACATCAAATACAATCGATTAATCGATGCAATCGGTGGTTTTAACACAATCGACTATCGACCACTAGAAGTTACTATCGCAAAGCCCTAGACTGTCTACTAATGTCGTGATAAAAAAAAACAACAAAATGCATTCAACTTATATAGGAAACTCCAGATTCTAGATTAAACCATTTACAAATAATTTGGTTTTTAATTTTTATTATTACGTATACTATTATTATTTTTTGTATGTTTTACACTTATAATATAATATTGAAATTCGTTTTTCCATGTTTTACACATATGCATGTGCCATATAGGATAACATTTGAAAATCACAACCGTTACAATGATATAAATTTTCCATATATTTCTGGTTCAATTTCTTCAACGTTACCCACAGTTTTTCAGTAATACAGTAAATACACTAATACCTAATAGTATTCTATATGCCATATGGTATGTAATTAAAGCTTGAATTAAAAAATATATGCACAATATTACCTATGTGTAAGCAATTACAGTTTGCAAGATACCGAAGTCCAATGATTAATTGCGACGATAGTCATTTAGGGTTTCTTTCAATCACTTTAAATCCTAAATTATAAATTATTATTAAATATTACATTTACGATGTATAAAAATATTGAACATAACAATTATAATTTCCTTTTTCCGAAGGATCATGTACGAATGTACGATATTATACTTAATATAGTATACTAAAATATCGTCTAAACATTTAAGAATTGTCTGACATGATTTGTATAGACCCTACGCTGAGTCGATAAATTATATAAATTATGTAAATGATAAAAATGTTTAATACACGATATGTATCAATATCGGGTCATCTGTTATAGCCTTATTTATAGTCAGTATACGCAATTATTGAACTCTAAAACTATTATTTCCCATTTTCAAAGGATCGAGTACGATATTACAATATTATCTACAATAAAGAATTAGCCGATTACACGACTTGTACATACTGACGCCCAGACCGATATAATAGATAATATCGTATAAATACTATATAGGTTAGATGTATTGTGTTTTATAAATACAAAAAAACTATTTTATCAATGGTCAGTCGTCTATAGTTTTATTTACAGTCGGCAAGTGGCTAAAATGATAACACAATATAATGCAAAGTTTAAAGACCAGATTAAATCACTTCTACGAGGCCGAAAGACCTTTGTCCGACCGAACCGTAGATCCACTCGCTACCATAGGGAGAACTGTAAATTTATCGACGAATATTTTATTTAAAAAAAAGTCCCAGAAAAAAGTAATTTTTAAAAGTAACAGAAACGAAAAAACTTTTAAAAAATACACCGTAAGAAATGTAGGTCGTTATGCGCCACATCGTTTTGTAATAAAAACATACATAGACTCCGAAACTTTTGCCAAGAATGTCAGCCGTAAACATCAGTTTACAATAATAATAATTACGCAATTCATTTACAATCGCAGCGAGTGTGTATGTATGTGCGTGTGCTTATACATAAGTATTAACAATTAATCGACTTCACAAAAACAATAACTTATCTGCAGCCATGCGAGTAGAGTTTTTTTTCCGCATAATATAAATTAAATTAAAGTAACAATAAAACAATGAATAAATAAACTATTACCGCATCCACTCTAGAAATCTTCAACAATACTGAATGGAATGGGGCCGTTTGTGATTGTCAACATATATTATATGATATATCCAACATGTAGGTTGTAGGTACGTATATGATCATACTATTTATTTTATTATTGTATTGTTGTTATGAAATTCTTCTCGGTCAGTTATGTGGGTAGGATAGGTAGTACATTTATAGTTTGCCCACAGTTTTTACTTTTTTGAAACAAATACTAGGTTACCTATGCAATATGAATTGTATGATAACGATAATGAATAAAAATGTACCAAGTCAAAGACAAATATTTTTATAAATTAATATCAATGATGATTAATGAATAACAATGTTACAAATCATAACAATTGTGTTTTTTGTGTATAAATATCAACAACAAATTTATTATTATTATATTATATTATTGTATACAATAATTCTATATGGTGCGTATGACGTGTTTAATACCATTTGATACACGAGTGTTATACAAATTCACATCACTTTATAAATTAAGACGTATCATATACTATCAAGTGTCACAGGGACATTTTAATACAAGCCGGAGCAATAATAATTTTGAAATTAAATGTCCGGCGGCCCACTGCAGTATGCACTACGCATGCGTATACTCAGTATAGCCATTACGACCATGATAGTAAAAATAAATTGATAATTTTTTTACCGTTGAGTGTTAGTAATCCCCGTTGAAACGCGAGGGACACGGAAGACTGGGCATATAATTGGATCGAGTATCCGGTAGGTACCTGAAGAAGGTGCAGGATCTAACGAAACTTAAGTCGGTATATAATATAATATTAATATGGTAACGATGAAAGAGGGGGTTATCGATGAGCCAACTATAAATCAAAGAGGCCGAAGATGGATGATATTAAGATGGGATGCATTAACTATATTGGAATTCGGTGTGGTCCTAGAATATGAACCGCATGTATAGGATACTAACACTTTTGTGTGAGTTGTACAACTAGGTACTATATAGTAATCGTATCGAGTTCAGTTAGATCAAATACAATTATTATTCTCAGTACTTTTTTTCCAACATTATATAGAGAGAATTCTACCAAGTTACAAATAAAATAACCTATTTACAAATTTACAATTAGGTACTGTAATTTCGTATTGGTGGTATTTGTCCATGGTCATAAATCATAATATATTATAATTTATAAGTTTATAACGACTCCCGAAATCATATTAAATAATAATAAACCGTTACACTGTTAATATTATATTGGGTATTCATTACGTCATCTTAGTTTTATTTTGTTTAAGACTACTCTACGTTATATATTACTATTTAAGTCAATATAATAAAGACTTGTGCAAAATTTTTAATAGATATATTATGAATAAGAAGAAATAGGTAGTCGTATAAAGGTTTTTAGGAGTAGATACATTGGAACAATTTAAACAAAACTTCATACATTTTCAAACAACTTTAAATTCTTATCGATATTTAATACAATTTAAAAAAAACAAACATACATTTAGAGTATTTACAGGTACATCTAAATATCTTCAAAGCATATTAATATATTATATTGTAATTTTGTCTTTTGACATTCTATAATACAGTAATAAAGATACCAATGAAATACAAAAAAATACTAATGGCGTATAAGTCGAGATCGAGTCTTTGGAGTAATTTTTTTTGAAATTTTACATTAAAGTTCTACATTTTGTAAAACTATATCACCTATTTACTGTTGTGAACTCTGTATTCACTATTCAGTAATTATTATTATTAATATTTAATATTATTATGTTAGTAAAATTTTGTACCTACACTAATGCCTACGGTACGATAGCTTTCTTACAGTTGCTACTTATATGTAACCGGTTTATTATATTCCTAATAGTCCAAAATTAATTGTATTTAATGTCTAAACATTATTCATGAAAAGGATACAAATTTTGATTAATGTCTGTAAATTATATACGTATTGAGTTATAAATTATGCTGCTTATTAGTGGTTAAAGTAATGCAAAGTCAAAAAAATATTACTACTACCGTTGTTGAATGCGTTCGTCTATTATTTTGACCTTGTGAGAATGTAAATTGTTTAAAAGGAATGTATATAATACAAATTTTATTTCATTAATTCAGGTCGAAAATATTATTATTTATTTTATTTCTTATGAAATAATTTTTATTGTATTATTATTAGTTATTACCTACAGTTATTTATTTATAACTGAATGTTTTAAAGAATTTATTAGAATATATAAATAATATTTTAATGACGTCTCAATTTGGTGCAAGTAAAGCACCTAGCTTTTATAATACTTAAATTGGGGTTTAAATAAAAAAAAAAATATTTTATCAATTTGTTGTCAAAATAATTATAAATTATTGTCGTTTATACCTATAACAAAATGTCCAGGTTATTCGAATTTCTTGTCTCTATACATGTTATCAATTAATACCAAATAAATACCCGGGCCTTTTTACTTTATAGAAAGATTACGATTATTGTAATTTATAGTCTATAGAGGATCACTTTTGCTATATTATTCATTTTAGATATACATAATACATGTGTTATATTATATATTATAAATTGTTTGGGTTAAGTTCCATAGGTCACACTGTCACATAGATATAATTCGTTCCATTTATTATTTCATCTTATTTGTTTAATTATGTTATCTTTATTTTTTAATAATATTTATAGACACAATTTGTTTAGTGATAATCCCGGACTAAGATAATATGTAGATATTAGTCCCATGGTGATAAATGATAATTATCGTTCGTTGTTTTTTTTATCCATTTAAACCATGTTATAGAAAATTGTACGCACTTACTATACTTTAGTACCTAATAATAACGTTTTCAAGCCCTAATACATTTAAACTCGTTCATAGATCATAATATAATATAGTATAACTATTGGATATTATATATTATATTGTAAATATTATAGTTAGGTACGTCTATACATAAAAGTTTACAAAGTTTTCCCTGTGCGTTTATTATAAATCAATTATAATAAACGGATCCAAGTAAATACTACATTTATTAATTAAAAATAATTTTTAACAATAGTACATAACAAGTCGAGTGGCACTGCTAAATACTTGCCCATGTAAAAATGTCAACCTCCTGTCATTTACCAATAGGTATATTAACTATCAAATTTACTTATTATACTTATAACTGTGTAGATTGTAAATCGTTTTAATAAATAAAAAAGAAAAAAAAATTTCACTTCATTATCAATAAATTCAAAACACATTTGCACACTACAGTGCGCGTAAAAGATTAGGTAATTTATAAAATCAATACTTTATAAATTAAGTAGTTAATTATTTTGCGATATAATAGTTTTTGTATAGCACTTAAATTTTCTCTACGAAGCAGTAAACACACACATCAGTATTCCACATTTAAAAGTGATATGATAAATATCAATTTAAAATAATATTCGGGTAAAAGAAAATATTAAACTTCAAAGTACTGCTTTTACTATACTTGGTTGTTTATTAACTTTTTAAGACGAATATAAAAAAATAAATATTATTATAAATTGTTATTTACATATTTATTCAATTATTCATTTTGAAGTAAATTATAGTGTTACGATAAAATAATGTAAGCACCAACATTGATAATAACAGTCATTATACAATATTAATAGTTATAATACTATTGTTACATTACTAGGTTACCTACTCAGTACTCACTATACCCATACATTATACGGTAGATTTTTCATATTATTATTACCTACTATTATACATTTAATAGACATAATTTACAATTATTATTTTTTGGTAGTTAATACAATGCAATTATTGTGATTTTATATATAATTTAAGAACATAAAATAAATGATTACCTATCTTTAAAATTTAAATATTATGTATAATTTATTTTTAGTTGTACCAATATAAAATGTTTTTATATTCCTTTAAATTTTGTGCAGAGTTGTTTTCATGTTCAATACTTATGAGTTTTGATGTTTTTTATATCATTAACGTATATATTTTTGCTAGAAAAATGTACAAATATACTATTAGACATTTGAAGATTTAATTTTATTGGATCTGAAGGCATTTTTACAGTAGAAAAAAAGCTTTAATATTCAATTTCGAGAATAATTTCTTGTAGAAAATCAGTTCAAAAGTAAAAAAGGTGGTTAAGTGGATGTCGCTCTGCTGTACAGTAGGTTACAAGTGGGTCACTGTAATGGATGGTGTTAAATTTGAATTCAATGATATAATATCATTGTATAAGAAAAACGATTCTGAGCGAAAACGGTCAGTCAGCCTATGATATTACCAAGTATATTTGATGATATTATTGTGAATAAAGTAATTTATATATAACCTATTTACGTGGAGCCTTGTTTTAAATTTTAAATCCTTAGCCATAAAAGTTAAACATTTTATACATTTTTAACCACAAAATAATTAATAAATTATAAATTTGATAAATGTTGTCAAAATTTGAACTTTAAATGCTTATAAAAAAAAATTGTGCCTATGTATTTTTAATATTTTTCAACTGCTATTAGAACGATATATCAGGAGCCTTATATTAAATTTTCACGCTTTTTTACCCAACAAATAAAAATTTATTGTTATTTATAGAAAAAAAAACTAAAAAAATTGAAAACTGACAATGTCCGTAAACAGCTCAAAAAGAGTCAAAATATTTTCAACATTTTATGGTGTATAGAAAATGCTAATATGAACATTCAGTGAAATTTTCAAGTATCTACAGTCATTTGTTTTTTAATTACAATAAAATAAGAAAATTGTTACATGAGAAATCGAGTAAATATCAAATGTTGTAAAAATATAAATTTCAGACGCTCATAAAAATTTAATTTAAGTTTCTTCTAGACATTTTTTTTTTGATAAAGGTAGACAAACTTATGAGTAATCTTATATTACATTTTCAAATCTTAGATTTAAAAAGAAAAATTTTTATGAATTTCAACTCAAAATAATTTGCTATTTTTCGTGATTTTTCCGTATTTTTTCAAGATTTGAACTTTAAACGTGTATAAAAAAAAACTGTGACTAAGGATTTTTAATTTTTTTCATCTGCCTTTGAAACAATAACCTAGGAGCCTTCTATTAAATTTTCAAGCTTTTTTACCCAACAAATAAAATTTTATTGATATTTATAGAAAAAAAATTTAAAAAAACTGAAAACTGACAATGTCCGTAAACAGTTCAAAAAAAGTCAAATTATTTTCAAAATTGTATTGTGTATAGAAAATGCAAATATAAACAACCAGTGAAAATTTCATGCATCTACGGTCATTTGTTTTAGAGTTACACCAATAACCAAAATCGATTTTGTTAAAAATCGATTTTGCGTAAAAATTCCCGTTTTTTCCTTAATTTTTCTTTTGTTTTTCACATCGCTTTTGAAAACTACTGGGAAATTAAAATTTTGACCTCCTCAATGCACCAACGATATTCACTTTCCCATCGAACAAGATACTGAAGTCGAAAATCGAAGCATTATTTCGACTACTTATCGTGTACACAGACACAAAAATAAAAAAATAAAAAAAAAATAAAAAAAAAAACACACATCATTGTAAAATCAATACATTCATCGTTTCACTCAGAATCTAAAATTCTAAGTACTTTTCAATATAACTGGGAAAAATATAAAAAAAGTTGGTGAAACGGATATGTTTACGCAAAACCAAATTTTGACATGATTGATTTTTTTTAAATTTATTTATGAATAATAACCGTAAAGACTTAACATGTTCGCCAAATATTAATATTAGAATTTACTAGGCATAATACGATAAAAAAAATATTGGGTCTTTTTGTGTTATTTACACATATTTAAAAATTAAAATGTTTGACTTTTTTTAGTTCATTTTTGATCTACATAATATGATAATATTGCTGTTTTTTGGATAAGAAATCTTAACTTTTAATACGGTGCCCCCTATTGTCTTAACCGTTCACTATTTTTATAAGTGTTTAAACTTTAATCACCGTGGTTCTATATTTTTTCGAATATTTGGTTACTGTATGAATCTATGAACTTACTTATGAAAAACCTTGTTTTAAATGTTTAATCCTTAGCTATAAAAATAGAAAATTTTATAAATTTTTAACTACAAAATAATTTGAAATTTTTGAGATTTTGATAAATTTTGTTAAAATTTGAAATTTAAATGCTTATAAAAAAAATTGAGGTGTCGTATCATTAATATTTTTAAACTACTATTATAACAACACTTATAAGAAACCTTGTAACACTTTTTGACCCAACGAAAATGTTTTTATCGACATTTATAGAAACAAAACTAAAAAAAATTTTAAATTTCTAATTTTTATAAATATTTCAAAACTGATAAAAATATTTTTTGTACATTTTAAAATGTCATTAAAATGATAAAATTAACATTTGGTGAAAATATAAAGTATATACGGGTATTAGTTTTTGAATTACAATAAAATAAGAAAATCGTTGTATGAAAATTCGTTACCTTTACGTTGTATGAAACTTTGAATTTCAAACGTTCATAAAAAATTAATTTAACATTCCGACAACCTTTTTTTTATTATAAATAGAGAAACTTATGAGAATACTTTTATTTCATTTTCAAATCTTAGATATAAATATAAATATTTTTATGAATTTTTAACTCAAAATAATGTGCACATATGCATTTTTGTGATTTTGACGAATTCGATCAAAATTCTAACTTCTGACGCTCATCAACAATTATTGTTGTTTCACGTTCAACTTTTTTTTTAATTTCCACTAACAACTACTTATGAAAAAACTTGTTAAGTTTTCAAATTTCAATTTTTGTAAATGAGTGAAAAATTTTTATCAGCAATAATAAAAAAAAGTAATAAAAATCAAATTTTCCTTATACCTATAAATAGCACAAAATGATTCAAAATATTTTGAACAAAATTATTGAGCATAGAAAAAGCTAATATAAACATTCCGTAAAAATTCCTGATTTCCAGACGCTTTTGAAAACTATTGAGAATTTTTAATTTTGACCCCTCAAATGCACAACTTTTAGATTCACTTTCCCATCAGAAAAGTTACCTTTATCGAACCATTATTTCGACTACTTTTCGTGTACACAGACACAAATAAAAACAAAAATAAAGACACATCGTTGTAAAATCAATACATTCATCGCGTCTCTCAGAATCTAAAAGTTTAGTATAAAATAATACATATATAAGAACATTTTTTATGAGCGATTGAAGTTCAAATAGTAACGACAGTGGATATTCATAGATAGTAGGTATACGTATTATTTAGTATTTACAATGAATAAATTAACAAATTTATCGTCAAATGGTTTTTAATATTTTGTTAATTATTAATGATTATAGTATTTAAAAAATAACCATCGTAACTATAGAAACATTCCACTATTAGGTACTTTAACATCTTTTTTTACAGAATGATATTTTAAAATATTTTAAATTTGCGTACCTATGGAGGGCAAACAGCGGCATTCACCCCTCCGAAAAATGTAGTTGTTAATTAATGTTCGTTTTCATTCTTTGACGTTATCAGTTTCACATTTTTTTTATTACTTATCGAATCTGATAAGTGAATATCGTTGTAATCCGTATTCCGTAATCACAATTTAGTCAAGGTGTATTTTATAAATATTAGATATTGACAGTTTTGAGTCTTGACCGTACCTCTTGGCTCTTGACCGTAACCGTAGTATAATCATAGTTGAAAATATCAATATCAATATTTTCGATTCGACTAAGTTAATGTAGGTACTACACTAAGGAGGTTTGATCTTACTTATTTCATTTTAATATATTAGTATAGGTAAGAAAAATTCCATTTACTATCTTTTGGAATGCTGTTTGATTTATAGTTATTTCATATTTTGCCTCCACTGAATATGTTTCCCAAATCCCAGGTACGCCACTAGTGACAATGTCAAGGTACACTCGACCATAGGTGCGATTAGGGGGGCTTGGGGGGGGCTAAGCCATCAATTTTATCAATAATCCCCCCACAGTTTTTCATATTTTAAAATATTAATTATCAGGGTTTGTACTGCTGTTACAATTATAGCCCCCACCACCCAAAAAAATGTCCCTAGTTGCACCTATACATTCAACACCTATTATTTTGGATTGTATTTATTTAAGATATCGATACTTTCGAGTTCTCAAGGTTTGAGTTACCGAGAGTCGACTGTATTTTCAGTTTTTGATCTATAATAAATTTAAAAATGTCTCACAATTAGTTTTAATTTCTAAAACTTGTGACTTTAATTTCAATGATCTGTAAATGTAATACCTATTCAGTATAAAAATATTGAGCATGGTGTTCTAAGGCAAGTTTAAAACGTATTTCTATAGAAAAAATTAATGTTTGAAATGTAGTGTTGACTGTTCAGCCAAGAAACAACGGAATTACTTCTATGAACTGAAAAAAATGTATTGTTTTTACAAGTAATAATAATATTTTATCATATAAATATAATATTTACTAAATATTATTTAGTATTAATCCGTTATATTGGTTACTGTCATTGAATATTTATACCACTCGGTGTGCTTTTATAACTTCAATGTGTATTTTATAAATGTGTACAAATGTTCAATTGTATAATGTATATTGTATATTATGTATTATGTACCTACTATCATTTAATCAAGAAATGTAGAAATAATAAATAATCTAAATTTTGAATAGGTATTACAGTGGTATTACCTGTTTACCACGCAAAATATCGACTGAAATATATAGCTAGTGTTTATAACGGGCTAAAAACCAGGATCGAATAATAATTTTCAGGAGTAAATATATTATGTAGATAAACGAGTCGTGTATTTTAAACGACGGAGTAGAAAACTGTAACCGTTGCACAAGCCATATAATATAATAATATTATGTACAAGCAGCTGTGCAATGTTCCCATTACAAAACTACACCTATAATATTCGCGTATATAATTTATAATGCGG
This sequence comes from Metopolophium dirhodum, assembly GCF_019925205.1. Classification (NCBI taxonomy): domain Eukaryota; kingdom Metazoa; phylum Arthropoda; class Insecta; order Hemiptera; family Aphididae; genus Metopolophium; species Metopolophium dirhodum. Next base: position 19,896,622 of record NC_083563.1, on the reverse strand, counting down.
GTACAGGTTGTTTCGCTTGGATCCAACTCATACTACCTATAATTTACTACAGGTACCGCCGTACACTGTATACTGGAATATATTATAATTTATAATAATATGTATATTATCATCATCGTATATAATAATATTACGTCATTTCAGTGGCACGCCCAAGGGGGGGGCTTTGGGACTGAAGCCCCCCCAAAAAAATATTTTTTACATTCAATTATATATTATAGCATATCATCATAAGTATAGTACACGTTAGATACCTATACATATAAATAGTTCAATTAGTACGTGATAAGTACGTATGTGTAAAAATTGTTTACTTGTGTTTAAGGAAAGTATGACAATTTTGATAAAAATCCTGGGTGCATGCCTGCGTTGTTTGATCGTGCCAACTTTTGGTGAAAATATCGAATTTTCAGACGATTGCCGCCGTTAGTCGTAGGTTATGTTATACCGCGTCAAAATTAATCATTAATGTGCCTAGCGCGTGTTACGACGACGGCAGATTTGTCGTTGCTGTACTGCTCGCCGGCTATTCGCGGTTATCACTTATTGGCAATATTTTTCCCTTTATCTGTCCTTATAGCTTGTGCCCAAGTAACCCAACATAACACTCATAACAGCACAAGATCGTTGGGGATGATTTTGATATTCTATACTTATATCTCTATGACTCTACAGCCATCGTAAATTTCGTATCTACTAATTCGCTACTTCACACTATACGTAATTTAAACACTCACACACCAAACTACCCATTGTAAATTTGTAAGCCTCGAGACCTCTTTACCACGACGACGGCAGTGGCGGCGAATCGTACCCGTCATGGGACCCCATGACTGCAGTGGCGTAGCCAGGGGGTGGCTAAGGGGGCTATAGCCCCCCCCCCCCCCTATTGACCGTGTTGATCTAAGAATTTTATCAAGATTTATAAAAAAATAAAAAATGTAAATTAAAGACATATTGTATTTGTATACTTAGCCCCGCCCATACAAAATTCCTGGCTACGCCACTGCCCATGAGGGAAAAAGTGACGGTTCACGACTAATAGGACGTACCCCCCCCCCCCTCCACCAATGCAGACCCGAACCGACCCAACCCGTCCGTAGGAATTCGCCGGTACGCAGACGACACTCGCCGGCGCACCGCTGACGAACTACACGAGCGAGTCAAATACGGTAAAAAGACGCGCGTCAGTCGTGGCTGTCCGACGATGACGCGAGCAGAGGATTGGTGAAGTCAGAGAGACCAAAGACCGACGGTCGACGGCGACGAGAATAATATTGAGAAACGCGGCTGTCGAGTGTCGACTCGGCAAACCGTCGCGGGTCGTCGAATAGCAGCACCGGCGCGCGCGGTGGCGGCGAGTGCACGCGACTCTGGACGAACGCGGCCGACGCTGCGTCGGTGTCTCTCTCACCAATCACTACCTCTCTCGCACACTCGCCCCCCAATCACACATTCCCTCTATAGTTCTCTCGTACGCTCGTCGTCTATCTCACTCGTTTTCTCGCCCGCTCGTTCCCTATCCCACGCACGGTCGTTCTCTCTCTCTCACACCATCGCTCCTCGGTCGGACTCACTCGTTCCGTCTCTCGTCACTCTCTCACTCGTCCACGGTCGTAGGTCCCCTCCACTATTCGACCGAACACAAACACTCCGCGCTCCCTCCGAACCGTACAACGACGTGACGGTCGCCCCCACCGCCGAGACCGTTCGTTTGAAATATCGCCACACACACACACACACATACACACGCCCGACTCACACGGCACACACACCCAATACACACATACGCGCACGCACGCACACGCCAGTGTAGTACACGGTTTTTTTTTGTGCGACCCGTTCCCCCGTTACCGTCGTCAGTACGGTATACGCTCTCGTGACGTGCGTTACCACAATACGACAGACGTTCACATTTTATTTCGCGATACGATCGCATTTTAGTTGTGTGCGCGATCGTGATTTGTAGGTCTTATTGATAGTGTTTTTTTCCCGTATTAAAAAATCGAAGTGAACAATAATAATTGTTGGTAAATTTGTTTTCCTCACGACGTTCGCTCCGCCATGAAGTGCGTTTTCGTTGTAGCCGTCTCCGCTGATTTCACGATGCATTGCTGACGCGGCCGCTCGGAGTTCGCGGAAGGAACGCGAGCCAACGTCGTTGGTGCTCGCCACGGCACACGCACCGCCGACGGTGACGAAAGCGCGCGAGACCTAACCAGCGCAGTGCACGCACGACGTGTCATGTCGGCGGGGCCGTACGGGACCATCATGGACGAGTTGGGCGGCTTCACAGAGGTGCCCATCTCGTACCGGCACATCTCGCGGTTTCAGCCGTACCGAGTGCAACCGTACCAGTCGCACGTACAGCCCGTGGCCACTCGCAAGGTCAAGTCATCGACGGCAGTGGAACGGCGGACCATGGCCGGCGGGTGTCAGTACGACGAGAACCGGCCCACGCACGTGCACCGTCTGTACCCCGAAATACTGGCGTTGATATTCAGCTACCTGGACGTGCCGGACAAAGGCCGTGCCGCCCAGGTGTGCACGGCGTGGCGTGAGGCCGCTTGGTACAAGTCGGTGTGGCGCGGCGTCGAGGCCAAGATCGACATGTGCCGGTCGTCGCATCCCATGTACGAGAGCCTCAAGCAGCGCGGGATCAAGCGAATCCAGGTGCTGTCCGTGTCCCGGTACAAGTGCCTGCGTGAGATCGTCCAGAACGTACCCAACCTGGTGTCGCTGAACATGAGCGGCTGTTACCACATCAAGGACGAGGACCTGCATCAGATGTTCCTCGAACACCACCCGAACATCACCGAACTCAACCTGTCGCTGTGCAAGCAGCTTACCGACGGCGGTCTAATACGGATCGCCGACACGCTCCGCGGCCTCACCCGGCTCGAGATCCAGGGCTGCTCGTACATCACCAACAAGGGTTTCTCGCACATCGCGCGGAAACTCAAGAAACTCAAGTATCTCAACCTTCGGTCGTGCTGGCACCTGTCCGACGTGGGCCTGTCGCACATCAGCGGCGCCAGCAAAGACTCGACGGACGGCAATGCGCAACTCGAGTTCCTGGGACTACAAGACTGCCAGCACATCACCGACGAGGGCCTCAAGTACGTGTCCGAGGGCTTGCGCTCCCTGCGCAGCCTTAACCTGAGTTTCTGCGTGAACATCACGGACACCGGTCTGAACTACGTGTCGCGTATGAACACGCTGGACGAGCTCAACTTGAGCGCGTGCGACAACATCTCCGACATCGGCATCGGTTACCTGTCCGAGGGTTGCACCAAGTTGGGCAGCCTGAACGTGTCGTTCTGCGACAAGATCGGCGACCAGGCGCTTCTGCACGTCTCCCACGGGCTGTACGGCCTGCACACCCTGTCCTTAGGTTCGTGCCAGATATCTGACGATGGCATACTGTACATATCGAAATCGCTTCGCAACCTCGAGGTGCTCAATATTGGCCAGTGCAACTCGGTCACCGACAAGGGCCTTGAGCATTTGTCGGATTCGTGCAAACTGTTGCGGTCCATAGACTTGTACGGGTGCACAAAGATCACCAAAGAAGCCAAAGAGAAGATTCTGAAAATGCCAAACATCAGGAGGGATACGGTCAACGAAGACTTGTGGCAACTTAGATGACCGAAGGAATATTTTGTTTTTTAACATTTCAATATGTGATATATATTTATAATTTAGGTAAGTTAGTAACATATTATGTTTTGTTGAGAATATCGGGTTCTGCCATCATTTCTATTTGACAACATCTAATTCGTATTAGGTATTAGGTATTATTATTATTATGATTATTAATTATTATTATTATTATTATTATTATTATTATTATTATTACCTATATTGATAAATATTACATACCTAATTGAGAAATTTGTCATGCTTTCCTGCAGTCAGTTTTTTTTATGTTTTAATGAAATTATTTTTCTTTCTTTATGAATGAAATTTAAGCATTTCACTTGAACTTGAACCCTGTATAATATTGGGTTTATTCGACAAAATGTATTATCATTATTATTATTTTGAAAAACTATAAATTATAAAGTCATCTCAAAGTTTAATTCTCATAGGTCGGGTTCCTTTTCAACTTCATTTAGTTAATTCTGTATTACAAATTGTATAATCGTTATTTCATTATGTTTTTATCTTAATCTTGACCTTCGATATCACTCTCCAAAGCTGACAAATTTTGCAATTAAACCATCTATCGTTGTTGGCTTGTCTATTATTTTTTTTTCATTATAGGTATTATTCATTTTATGTTTAAACTAGGTACCTACCTTACCATCTTGTCTTATTTTGTTATAACTCAGAAACTAGTTTCACCCTGTTCCGTTCAATTACTTACATTTTGTACATCAATGTGATAATTTAGTTTAACGCTCATCATCTAATTAAAAAAATATATTATATAAATAATATAACAGAGTAGAAATCTACTATTTTTATTATTATAATAATTTTTTTTTACCTGTTTATTATTATTTTTTTTTGTACCTAACTAAAATTATAACCAATATTTTTGTTTCGTTTACATTTTTATTATTATTATTATTATTATTATTATTCTTTTTTATTATTATATATAAGCTCAACAGAGATCAGACAATCTATATATTTGAACGTACTTATAAAGAAAAAAATTACCAATATATTGTTTAGGTCTCTTTTCTTTTTATATATAATGTTATTTTGTTTAACCGCACGTCCACTATTTGTTGAATAAAAATGCTTTTGATTGTTTGTATAATGTTAAATCTATAAACGATAAAAATAAGAAAAACATTAACTTAAGACTTACCTATGTTTGTTTTTTCGTTGCGAATGAAATTTAGACTAAACGTTTTTTTGCTCAATGTGTGAAGCCAAACGGATTGGTTTTTATTATTATCATTATTATGATTACCTATTATTACTTTTTAATTGTGACTTGTGTTCGCGATAACTATATACATACATGTAGGTAGGTAAAAATAAAAAATAAAAAACAACGTAATATTACGAGCCTTGACATTATTCCTAGTTACCACTCACTAGGTGACCTAGATGGAATCCAGATGATTAAAACACTGTAGACTATTGTCATTATGAAAAAAATTTGTATATAAAATATTTTTGTTAAAAAATTGATATATATTTAAGAACAAAAATTATACCTATTAACCGTGGTTTTTATTTATTTGTTTTTACGTGTTTTCTTTTATCCAACAAATCGATCTTAACACTTTATGTTTATGGTCTAAGACTTAAGAAAAAACTGTGTAGAGAAGTAGAGAACAATATAGCTGCTGGGTTCATAGGTGGCCGATAGGTATCAAGGCTGGTATATAGATATATACCGGGTACCTATACCGGTACGTCATTTTGGTTCTGCCGAGTGTAGCGAACTGTCTGTCAAGTACGATAATATATTATATTTATGTAGGTACAAAAAGTGTTCGTACTCTTTTTGTCAAACACGGAGTTGAACAAAGAATTAATTATAATACTATTGATATACTACCATATTCTAGACTATATTATTATGGAATAATATAAGTTTACAGTTGTAGACAGAAATGAATATACGAGTGTCGGAATGTATTTTCAATGTACGATATTGTATTGCCGTGGTTATGAAAATTTAAAATCAATTACGAGAGATGCGTGTTACGCCAGTATCATTTTTATAATTTTTTTTTTTTATTATTATTATCGAGCATAAGTTACGGATTATTATTTTACCCTACAAAAAACAAAAAACAACCCTTCATATTATGGAATACGGATCATATTTATATTCAATTAATTATGGCTGGTTCGTCAGTGTTTTTTTTTATTTTATATACACCCTGATAGCTGATGTTCCGTTGAATGTGGCTGCAGTTATAATATTATTGGAAACGATTTCTTTTCTCGCATCACACTGGTAATTTTGAAGAAAATCATTAAATACGATTGGGTATCATCTGTGTTCGATTATAAAAATTATAGTATAAAATACGACACCGGCGTCTGTGGTCTGGCAAGAAAAAATACAGGGCATTGATATGGAATATATAACATGTGATATTATGTATTTCGCATTTGAAAAAATTTAAAGTATTTTTTTTTCATTTTAAGTAAAATGGAACCGGTGTCGGGTAACCGAATCGGAGTCATATATACGTATGGAATGTCACGGTTCTCGCGGTGTTTTTGTAATATAATTTGCAGCCTGCAGGTATATATACCTCTCCAGTGTTATAATATTATTTAGGCGAATATAATAATGTATCCAACTAGCTGCAAAAATCCGAAGAAAAACTAAAACGTTCATTTTTCGTGTCGTTTCCGTACCTGTCGACGACGACCTTATTCTTTTGACGTCGTCGATCTATATGCGTAACCAAAATGGTTGCACATAGATACAGTATTACAAAATGAGTCGTACAAAAATGCATAAAACTGCACTCGCGGATTTTCGTTTTCCGATATGAAAATGTCGATTTCGTTTGAAAATAATATGCATCATCCTCCGAACGTGCACGTCATCCCTTAAGTATTAATTAACATAATAATATTATTATGCATGGAAAGAACAACAAACAATTATTTTTCAAAACTATTTAGCATCACGCAAGCCACGCATTGTTGTATTTTTTTTTTTTCGTTTTTTCGAAAAGATTTGTTAAATAATAATATATATAATAAACTTTTATAATATTATATAGGCACACACACACACACACACACGCGCGCGCGCGCACAACAATAATGGTACTCCTATTATGCGTAATTATAATGATTAAAATAATGGGAGACCGGTGGTGGTAGGTATGTGTGTGTGTGTGTGTATGGCAGGTTGAAACGGTCTTTGTGTAGGGTAGGAGCGGGTGGGGGATGGCATGTTGTGGCGGTGGAGTGGGTTGCCACGGCGGGTGGATAGGGAAGATTATAGTTGCAGTGCAGCTGCTTCTGCCAGCAGGTATGTACGTTTTTCCGTCTGTACCCACCGCCTCCTTGTGCGCGCGAGTGTGTGTGTGTGATGTGCGTTTCGTGTTGCACGCCAATTCGGGCGGACCACTTGTCAACGTTTGACAGGCTCCGCCGCCGCCATGGCGTTGCATGCGCGACGGCGGCGGCTGGTCGTTTTTAGGTACATATAATGTTCTGTGTGTGTGTGTGTGCCGACCGTGTCGCCGTCCCTCCGACGTGTACCGCACACACCGAAGAGGGGAAACTCGGGGCCGCCAGCACCACATATTATTATTATTATTATTATTATTATTATCGTTATTATACAAATGGAAAGAAATCCTCACGGCCAACCCTCAGCCGTCGTCTCGGCCACCGCCCTCGGGCTGTACCACCGGAGGGAGAGAAAATAATATACCTGTTTAATTCGGAAGACACAATAACGCAAACACATCATTGTGCGCCCGAGGACTAGAAGAGATTTCTCCGTCTCGCCCGAGTTGTGGGTATATAGGTATGGGTCTAATAAACCCCGAACGTGGTAATAACTATACTTGCGTCTGTACTTAATCGCAAGTCGCGATTATCGTAGAACCTGCAAAACAATAATTATTACACCCGCTCGTCGTGGTGTTCTATAGATTTTTTTAATTTCTCAAATCGCCAACCGAAATAGGTCTTACGGATTTGCAAGAGAATAAGGCGGTTCACCGAGATTTCGATTTCCGTGCTTCTATAAAGACCGTTGCAGTAGGTACATGGCCTATACGTCACGTCATAATATTATGTGTGCCTACTGAATTTTCGCACCAGCCCGTGTACCGCAATACTCATAGTTATATAGCTAGTAATATTTATATAAACCCCGAGGTATTCAATTATATGTTTATACTTTAAAGTCTGCGGACTGCGGTGTGCCGGTGCAGTAGTTTGCCGCAGACCCGATTCGGGGCCTGCTACTGCAATCGTACCTGTTGTATCTTATGTAACGTATAAAATATGTCATTTACGATTGTTTACAGCTATATAGGTGCTCTCAGGTGTAGAACACATAACGTAACTTCCGAAATGTTGGTAGGTATATCCGCGAACACGAAAACACGTATCTATCCTATCTATACGTATCATTATTATTATAATATGATACTTCGAGTGTAGCGAAAAAGTATAAAATATGTATAAGACCAATACATGGCTATATAGTGCAAAACATGCGTACGGGTATAGCTGGTACAATGATAAAAATTGTATTCAATTGAACGAACACAATATGGCATTCAAATGCGAAAACACTTGCGTATAATAGTACCTATAATAGCGTATGGCACGACTCGATTCAATTTTTTCCCGGTATTTAGGTAATCCCTTTTGAATAACAGTATGCGTTTAAAAATACGAATGGTTGTATACAATTTGAAAATGACAAAAGATCAAACACGCCATCACCGCCACCCTTTGCTCACCAGAGTTGTTTTTTTTTCAATCTACTACAACCTATTATCATATATTACGGTATATTTATCCGTATATAAAAAAAATACTTAAATACAGCACTCAAATTATCAACACGAATTAATTAGCACAGTTAAAAAGTCTATAAAAATATTTTATTACGAGTCATAATATTATTATATACTAACATAATTATAACTACTATATACATTACTATTATATAGTTACTAGGTTGTAGATGTATAATATATAATATAATATGCGTATCGATAATCGATATACACTATACAGGTACATATGTTATAAATTTGTTATAACATTATTGTTATTATAACTTTAATAATATAATATGAATTATTTCGTGTCAAATAGCATATACATAGCTAATAGACAATACTACACATTAACACACGTATAGTATCTTATATACCGTTACCGTATACCTAAAAAATCGTATCAGTAGAAAGTATTAACTAAAAGTTGATAGATCCCATTTTTTTTTATTTCCCTCAATAATTTATAGTCTGTATTACATTTTACAATGCCTTTTACTCAAGATATTCCGTATCTATTCGTACATCAGCAATAATAGGAAAATTCTTTTGTTCAGTTGTTCAGTATTATCTAAAAACGGTTAGAGTAAATAAAATTCATTTTACACTATAGGTAGGTATTGACATAGACATACACTGTGCAGTAATGGTACATTGGTACCTATATAGGTGTGTGATAATAAACATGATGGTGAGACTAAGTTGTTTATTCAGCTAAAACGCTATTAGATTATTAGAATCTCATGCTATTTCATAACATGATGAATCTTTTATGAAACTTAATTTTCATTTATATCTACAACTTATATTATACAGTTCTCGATCACCATTGATTTTCATCTAACGTATTTCAGTATTTGTATAATTACTATATTTTCAGAATTTTAAATGTGCATAAACCTGTTCCGTCGGTGTTAAGAATATAAATTCAAAATTTTCTGATCAATAATAGGTACTTTACATAATCACATCCTACATTAATTGTTTTAATTAAATGTAATAGGTAACATCGTTAGAAATAAACACTTATTTACATCATATATAACTATAAGGTGTATAATATACCTATACAGAGTATAATCTGTTCATTGTCCATAAAGTTATAGGTATTGTTTTGAATTGCATTGCGTTTAATTAAAAAAAATATAAATAATATATTAACAAAGAATAAACATAATTTAGTTTAGGTAGACAATTATTGTTAAGAGACATATTCTATATAAATATAATATGGGATGTTTACATTGCTTTCATTACTTTTCCGATATCAACAGACAATATTATAGGACAAATTTTATTATTCTCGGAGGCGGAGTAAAAGCTTGTTTTACTCATCAACATCAAACTAGTTTTTTCTCGATCTACGTTCTTTTTATTATGTGTTTTATTTTTAGTAAAAATAATTTTTATCAAGTTATAATAAATCTTATTAACGATGGTTGAATCACAACTAATGTGTCTTATAATTTGAAACACATACCTAAGAACTTAATACACGACTAAATGAGCTAGTATCTCGTATTTCATTTGATAACCAAAATTATCACGTCACATCTAGAAGAATTCAACTTTTTAACTTATTGTGTTGACTACAACTGTTGTAAATATAATATCACATTAGATTTGTTAAAAGTTAAAACATAGGTAAGTACCCAAATAGGTACATAATATTATTTTTGAGGATAATAATTGTCCTAGTAAAATTATTATTCCAAACATTTTGAAAACATCAACTGAAATAATATTTATTTCTACTACCAGCATGTTGATTTTACATTTAAACAAAAATACAAAATGTCTGCAATATTTATTTTTCAAAAAAACTATAATGAACGTTTCGCATAAAAAAATATAAATAATAGATTGTGTAATATATATAGAAACAATTTTGAAAATTTTCCAAGAGTTAATGGAATTCAAAACGACGTTACATCTCTCTTGGGAAATAGTATAAAATCGATACACGAGCTTTTGGAAGTAGATATAGCTGTTATGAACTCTACGATTCATTGCTTGCTTGATGTTTAAAGGCCTGCAAATTTTACTTTGCCAAATATGTGAGCCTTTGCTGTAAAACACTTAATTTTAATTTTAATTTATATGAATGTATTAAAATGTATTGAATATTCTGTAGACAAATTTAATCACACATTTTAATAACAGAAAGCAATAATTCAAGTATACTATAAAAAAAATTTAATTAAAAATCCTATGTGAAGCATTTCCTCTTAAAATTCTTTAAAGTATAAATTCTTTAATTTAATTTATTTCAGTTATTCTCACAATAATTAAAATAAACAATGTTTTAAACTTGTTTAAATAATGGCGTCTAAATAAATGAATTATCGTTGTAACTTAAATATAATATGATATTATGTTAGTTGAATTTCTATATTGACGGGTTGGCCAATTCGTATTCTATCGTTTGCACACTGCATGCATATATTAATACTTGCTTATTATTATTAGTTTTAATTTTTAATAATACAGGACTAAAATACCTAAAATACAGGACATCTTTGGTACATTTGGTAATTGGGAACCCGAAGAAATGGATTACGACCAATGATGAATATGAAATGACACTTTAGGGCTTCAGTCCTTCACATAACCTTCAAAAACTTTTCGTCAAATACTTATTCAAAATAATATAGTGACCATATATAAAATATATACCATTATTGCGTGACGTAAATATATGAGAAGCCACGTCCCCGTGTTCATCAATCAGAACCACTTAACATTAGAGTAAAGTTTTAACTCGTAAGCTGATTTTCCTTTGAAATGGGCCTATTCAAAACAATTATATTTTAATTTTGACAAGCGGCGACGGCGGCTGCAGTTGGTACCTACCTATAACAACAACTTTTCAGTCGACTGTAGCTGGCAAATGGACGTTATCCATGTGAGACCACGTATAGTTGCCCCAGAAAAACCGGCTTCGCGGAAATCCGGAACTGATTATATCTGTTGTGAATATTTTAAAATTATTTAAATGGCGTAGTGGAAATAAAGTCGCATAACAAAAAAAAAAAAAGAATAAAAAAAAACAGACGAAGCGAAAACTAGGCGTTAAAAGTATATATTTGTTAAAAAGCCAATAGCTACAGCAGACATTGACATTCGATTTAAACGTTCGTTGAAAAGATTTCGATTCCCGTAATAATAATTTTAAAGTTATATTATTATATAAATTATTATAATATGGTTAGGTCAGGTTTGAGGTGGCCCAAGGTTTGATCTACGGCGTCTGGTAGCAAGCTTTAACGTTGGCTTGTTCTAGTTTTAATAATTCGGACCTGGTGGTGGCGTACACGGCCGTAATGCCTTAATCAACGACGGCGTTTGTTATGAAGACGTCGTGGGTTTCGTCATCGTCGTCTAAAACATCTTTCCAATAGTCACACACCGGAACCGGTCGTCCGGGTCCGGACAACTGTGACGATGGTCTTAGTTGGCACTGCAGCCAAGCAGCAATCCGTTTTGCGTTTAACGCATTGGCGTGCTAGGAAATTGGCATTTGTTCTAAATCCGGTTCGTGTTTAAAAACGTTATTAAAAAATAAGCTACCCACAATATCGCAGAAATAGTATATATATATCGTCGCCGCACGACGTTTCTTGCGTGTTAAAAATCTCCCAGGTCCGAACCTCATACATAATGTGACGTGGGCTCGGGCGAAAGGGATATATTATATATATATATATATATATATATATATGTAAGGGAAGGGATGGCGAAGAGACGGACTCTTTAGAACTAGAATGTCGGTATAAAATTATATTATATAATACGCGTACATGTGCAGGATATACGAGTCATAAATATATATATATAAGTATGTGTATACAAAAGGGCTCTAAAGATATGCAATGGGTGGCACCCCGTCGTGTTGGAGGGCTATAGTGCACACGCACACAGATGCACACACAACCGTACACGCACACGTAGGTAGTCGGTATAGGGGTTACCAAACAGGCGTGCTCACACACACACACACACACACACACACACACACACACACATGCACATGCAGACGTTCTCACACACGCGAGCGAGTTATATTATCGAAACCTACTATTATATCGACCGTGCCGGAGGATTATCAGTCTCTGCCCCCGTTCTCCACCCCATTTTAAGAATTTTTAATGCCCGCACCGAAAAGCGCCTGCACTCCGTCACCGGCTGACCCTTGTGTTTCAGAGTGGTTCCCAAAATGTCCGATATACCGACACCGATCGTGAACGGCCCCCCAAGGACGACGACGACGTAACGCTGGTGACGATGACACTCGTGAGAACGATGCACGTGGCCGTAATATCCATACGACAACCGTCGTAGGTATATAAGTTTATTTCAAGTTTCCAAAGTGTTTTTTTTTTCATACCTATCGGATGTTCAAAGGAACCGCGACGAGACCTTTGAACCGGTTTAGTGGGAGAGGATTTTTTAAAAATATATTAGAATATCATTATATAATATATATATATAGGTATCTAGTTATTGAACAGTGAAGTAGGAACACATATTATTATACACCGTTATTATTACGGCTTACGAACAATACACCAATATTATATTATTATAATATGAGATACGGGTAGTTTGCGAACGATAGGATTATAAACGGCCGGTTAAGACGTGAAATGTAGACAAGCATAGAAAGAAAACGGATTAATGTTGACATTTAACAACAGTCTTGTAGGCACACCTATAAAAGTTTTTTTTCATAATAAATATTATTCAATTTTTAATCAGGTTTAGTTATTAGTTTAGTTTTATATTTTTGTTTGTATACGGTATTAGACTCAAAATAATAACATCGAATTATATTTTTTACGAATAGTTCTGAGTAGTACTTTAGTACTGAGTTACAAAATATTCTTGATAACAGGCGTATTCAAATTTAAAAAGAAAAGTCACTACAATGGAATATTTTACATTAATTAATTTAAAAATTATGTAAACTTATCAATTTGATTTATTTATTGGAAGCTCTTATTTTTTCAGACTGTAAAAAAATGTTACATGCCTTAATATTGATTTAAACTTAACGGTACTTATTACGTAATAGTTTTTTTTTCAATTTACAGGAATTATTACTGCTGTTCTTACATTTTAGTTTTAACAAAAATAAATATATTTAAACTGAACTCATACAATAGTAAGACGTGCAATTATTTAAATATTTTTAAGTAAATATAGAAATTGGCCTTACTCCTTGATTACTTAATATTATTTAATCTTATATTTGATTTATTTTATTATACATTGTATTATAAGACTAAAGACTAGATTGTGGCAGTACGACAAAACCAGTATATAGTATAAGAAAAAAACAATACAAATATACAGATTGTTACTATTATATTATACGTATATTTACTTCGATCCTTATGAAAAATAATAAATTCTCAATAAATGCACGATGAAGTCTAATATAACTTATACTTTTTGTTGCACAACTAATAGCAACTTGACTGGTAAATCATATTTTGTAACGGATTAAAAGTATTATCTCCAACGACCATGATATAGGACGGTATAGTCGTATAGGTACTGACTACTGAGTTTTATACATAGTTATATTTTAAACATATTACACAGAGGTGCGTACTTATAATATTATTCTTTCTCTCTCTATTTTTTTTGAGAAGGGGAAGGAAGTTTTATCAACTAAGTAAAAACTTGTGACCAAAGGTATGGTTTGAAAAATTCACTTTTATTGTTTTCTAGAATTTTTATATTTGTACAAATAATTCGTTAAAGAATACGGTTATTCCGTTGTTATATATACTTATTTATTATATATATTTATATGTATAGTTATAGTAGTTACATATAATATATAAAGATACCTACGTTATACATGTTTTTTTAATCATAAAAACAACAAAACCGTAGGTAACCTACATACATGTTCAGTTGCATGTTAACAATTGCTATACGTTATAAAATAATACATGTGTACCTATATACGGTATATACTTTGATAAATTGCTCGTGCATTTTAATATTCCACCATATACCTGTCTATATATACCTCTTACACAGGTACTTGCCATTAATTATCGTTTTTTTTTCACGTGCACTGAAATTATTGTTCAAAAACGATTATTATCAATTTGCGTTATGCATACACATTACACACGGTAAAAGAACAGATTTCCACACGAATCTTTTCTTTGCTTAATGCTTAAGCTAGCTTAAAAATTTCAGTCTATTATAGTTCATAGATTTTAAGTATTTTGAATAAATTTGCTGTATTGCAGTAGTATACGGTTGAATATCATGGCTCTTAATATTAAATTGTGTAGGAACCGACTTTATAAATATATATAGGTATAGACGGTACAGTATATATGTAAGCAATATGTGCCAGTCTTAAAATGTGAGGCATCTTTACCTAATTAGGATTTTTTCATGTATTACAATAATTTTTAAATACTGCTCCACCCATACATTTTCATAGAATTAATTTTTACAAAAACTATACGTAGGTCCTCCGAACAACCCAAATGTTTTAATTAGGTACCTACCTGTATTTTGACCATAAACCAAAACAAAAATGCATGCTTATTATCGTGTATGGTTAACTTTTTCTAACTCATACAAATGGCGTCAAGGCCAAAATAAGGGATTTTTGCTATTTATCATTAATCTCCTTCGTTAAAATCAAAAAAATAAACTTTATAAAAAAAAAAAAAAAATAGGTAATATAAGACATACTAATGAAATGCATTTGAAAAAATTATTAAAATTACTGTTTAGGTACATAATTATATGAAGAAATACGTAATTATGCGTATAAAACTACTAAAATATATTGAATAATAGATATCTAAATTTATTACATGACATAAATGTAATATACATGTAATATTTTACATTCAATAACCATAAATATATACATGGTGTCACGGTATAACCAATAAGCGTTAATTTGAATTTGAATTAACCGAAAAAAAATTGGAATATTACATAATAATAAAAAGTTAGGTAGGACGTAGGTGTATTATATATAGTATTATACAGTGAAACCTCTGAATAGTGGACACTCTTGGTCACCAAAAATGTTGTCCGTTATTCAGAGGGGATACATTTTTGAAATTTATTTGTACATATAATAATGTATGTTCTATGTATGTAAGTATGTATGTATGTATAATGTTATTAGTTATTACTTATTATTTATTGAAAATTATAACATTTTTATATTTTTACAAATTATTATTAATTATTATTATTTAAAGTATATTTTTACAATCAAAATCAAAATTATGTATTTTTAAATTTTCAAGCCATCGCGTCGAAAACCGTCACTAACTGACATACTTTTGTCATAACACATAACCGTTTCACCGATAACCGAATTTGTCGTAATCTTATCGTCCCATAACGAGGTTGTTATCGTAATTACATTATTACGAGATTACATACGAATGTGAATACGTATTATTTTCAAATAAAGATAAGGGATTCACCCTTATTTTAAAAACTCTCTATTAAAATAATGTCCGTTATTCGGAGGTTTATCTATTAAAAAGTAGTGAAAATGTCCCCGTTTCCCAAAAAACGTCCGCTATTGGGAGGTGTCCGTTAATTGAGGTTTCACTGTAATTTATTATGTATAGGCACTTAGGCAGTTTAAACTATAAACTAAATAGTGTATACCATTCAACATTTTTTTTTTATATTTTTACTTTTAGTATTTAAACCTATTTATTTGAATATTTGATAATTTAAATACAGTGTTTTACTATCATAATGATTATATGTGTTTTTTTATTTTGTTATACTACTGCAGATCAAGGCATCTTGTATACAGCAGGTGTCCGGGACGCCAAGAACGTATCTACTTCCTTAGGGGGATCACAATGGGCTGGTTTTATGTCTGGTTAACATTTTAGAAAAGTACTATAATATGAGGGGTGACTTACATTTTTACATTTTCTCTCTACATACTACAATACGCGTATTATATATATTATATTTTACACCCCATTGTTTTTTTTTTACTACATATACATAGACTTATATAGTTTGAATAATTAATACATCGTCCAATATATTTGTACATTAATTAATATATTAAATATAAATGTATAGTTTAACGAAAACTAAATTATTTGTGTGCATTTAGTAACGATAGTAAGTTCAAATAAAGGATAATTATTTTTAGGATTTTACCGAGTAAAAACTGTGTGATTCAGTAAATATATTTATATATTAGTATAGATTTTGCAGTCGTTAAACAGATGTAAAGAATTTCCTTACATATAGATGCAAATTAAAAACAATAATTCAACAGGTGTACTAACACTAATCTATACATAAGCAAAACATTTTTATTACTATTATTCTCTAGTTATTATTTTATAATTCAATCATAACAATAATATAAAAACAATAATAGCTCATTTTAAAGAATAAAATTACATATTATGTAAACGTGCTAAGTAGTAACTATAGAAAGTACCTACCTATTTATTTTATCAATATATTATTATTATGTTTTTATTTTTATACTTTTATCCCTGAAGAAGTGAAATAGCAACAGTTTATAGCAATATATGCGAAATTGCAATTAATTATGTCTAAAAATCAAATACCATGTTAGTTATGGGTATTTATTTGATATTTGTGCATCATCGATTCTTAACATGTAACACATAACATGAAGATTTATCGTTATTATTATGATAAATACATACTTCTATATTTTATCAATAATATATTATACATAGTATAAAATATAAGACATTATACTATTCATTGTTCAGAAATAAATTACGTATAAACTTGGAGAATTAAAAATAATCTTACCATCGTACTATTTCCAAACTCGTCATTGTATATACTTACCTAAATGTACAGTATTATAATAAATATATAAGACACACACTGGAACAGCTGAAGCTGGAAAAAGTCAGACGATTAAAATTGTTTACATCAAGAATATACGTAAGATCATAAAATTAACTTTTTCAAGGAGAAGTTATGGGGAAGCGTATATAATAATATAATAGTGAAACAGATGTCGATAAAAACACGTTACTAAAACAAATACAAAACGTTTTATCGTGAAAACATATATATCAAATAGTAATCATAGCTTCTGCCAATTTTTTATTTTATGATTTGAAACATTTTGCAATGTTTTACGCTAGAAACGCTATAGTAAAAAGAGTGTATAATAATATAGTAGTATAGTCGCCGTACCAGTATAGTAAAGAAATCGATAACTCGCTACGAACGTGGGGTCCAAAAGTATACGGTTTTCTTTTTTTAGCGGAATGAAATTTTCCAAGTCCGCCTACGAAAATACCTATTTGATTTTTTTTGTCTTTTTCTTTTGGTGTAACTAGAAGAAACAGAAACACAGCGTTTTCCTGGCGGTGGCGTTGGTGGTTTGAAAAATCCATTACGTTGCGCAGCGTTGCATATCGTAAGTTATGCACCTCAATCGGTATCTTCGGGTCGACCCGGGCCTGCCAGCCAGCCAGCAGGAGGAAACAAAAACGGGTTTCCATTCGGTCGATTTGGCCACGAATAATTGGAAAACGATCGTTTTGTTTTGTTTTTATCTTCTGTTCTCTCTTTCCGTGCCAGTCTTTCATTTTTCGAACACAAAAGGCAGTACAATGAAACACATTTTTTGAGGAAAACCGCTGATGGATGCCATGTGGAGGTTTCGGTTGTGTCGGTGATCTGGTATAGAAAAACTGTTATTTATATGTACCTATGTATAGTTTAATAAACGAATAAAATATTGCGCAACGTAATGGTTAACCCTGCATGATAATATTTAAACACTGCACATTATATAATTTAATATTATACACGTGTTTGGTATTATCTGAAATCTGAGTTACACACTTTTAATTTATATCATATTGCTCAAAAAGTCATCATGATATCGTAAGGGCGTTATTCATGACTCGCGACTACGAGAATCTTATATGTGACCTTTGAGTTTAGACTCGACGGGAGTGTAGAGTAACAGAGATTATTAGCTATAACTAAAGAGACTGCCCGGGGCCTTGATAAAGAAAGATTCGCTCTCGCGAATGACACGCCATTTGTACGAGCGTTCCATGTCAAATTTAATTTTTATCTTACACTAAAGTTAAACATATAATATATCTTCATTCGGAATTTTCATATGAGTTGTAAACTTATTTCATGGGGAATTAAACAACTTGTAAAATATGGTTTTGTATTGTTTGATTTTATAAAACACTTTGATTGTTCTAATTAAATTAATTACTTAATTTTTTTTGGTCGAAAATAAATCCTATATTGGGTATTGGCTATTGCAGTGTTATTTAAGTAAAATTATTAGATTTACACTTCCATTTTTGAACCTATTATTGAGTAATATTATATAACACTGTTATTTGTTTATTACACTAAGAAATTATTAAAAAAATTTTTAATATCTATATATTTCCAATGTAAAATTTTTAAATTGTAACTCAAGTCTGTACCAAATGTAATAATAAAATAAGATGACAGTATTTGTTATGCAAACATTATTTAGGTACTGCAAAATTTGTATTCCATTGTAAAAAAATACAATTTTTATAATTAAATTCAGAAACTAATACTCTTAGTTATTATTTTATTTTTTTCTTAAAACTGTTTGTAGAATATAGTAGATGTGTTTTATATTTTATAAACGATAGTGTGATAAAATGTGATAAAATGTATTTATACTGCATATAACTTTGGTAGTTTGGTTTTTGACTATTTTTGACTATTTTACTTATAATATTATGACTACGCCTCTCAGGCTACTGTTTTATATTATAATATGCCTATAATTGTATTATACGTTTGTGGTTTATAATTTCATCAATACATTTGAGTATTTGTATATTTATCATGTAACATCCACACTATCCTGTGAATTGTCAATAAGTCATTATATAGTAAAATAGTGAATACTGAGAACTTATCATTTTATAGTTTATTTGACCACATAGTCATGATGATATTATATACTCTTGGGGAGTTTCAAGAAAACTTATACAGTTATGACTTTATGAGTATCTATAAGCGTCAAGCGTGTGTTGAATTACTCACCATACAGTAAACGTATATATATTATTATATATTTAAAATTCTTTTGTTTGTGTACTTCAAGTATAATTTTCAATTTAATGGTCCAGAAATGTATTTATTAATATACGGTTGACATTATACCCATTAAGTATTATTATAGTTATAATTGTGTTCATATTTTTATTTATTTCATAGTTTTTTATTATGTTGTATATCAACGGATATCTGCCCTTTTACAATTATATAAAGAAAACATTTCAGATTAAAAACTAATTAAGTGTAGTAAAAAAAAAAATAATTTTGTTCGATGAGTTCTAGAAGGAATAGTTATAAGAATAAAAATGCGCTCAACCGTTTTTTGGCTCATACAGATACTTTAGTTAAACCCAGAAAATATAACTTCCAAACTACATTACCGAAATCAACATGAATAACCACTTCATACAAATAAAAATACCGAACAAAGTATTCAATGAGATTTTTTGATTGAAAAACTATACTCGTATAGTATAATAATATATACTTGGTATAGGTATAAAAGTAATATTAACTACCTAGTAAGTATTTAAGTCCTTGTACAAGGTACCAAGCATACTCACTTTCTTCAATAATTCGTTATTCCAAATCTGATTTTTGGAATTTTTAAATATACTTTAAGACCATATTTTCTAATTCTTGAAATTTTTTTTTACCACTTAAGAAAGGTCCTGTAGAGTTCCAAATTTTTATTTTTCAAATGAGAACACCCTTTTCAACTATAAATTATACAGTGGGTAATTTTGCTGAAATTGTTGACGCATCAGAAAAAAAATTCGTACGGGTAGTTTCTGAGTTATTCAACTTTGTGTTCTAAGGATAAAAGGTCCATGGTATTGGGTTTATAAGATATGGAGGTTATGGTGATTTTAAAATTGTAGTCATATGAATCTATCAATATTAATAATTTGTAAAAATGGCCCAAGTATAGTAAATACTATTTCTAGTTTTACGACTATTTTATACTTATGTAAAACCATTTTTAAGGACTATTATCCTTAATACAAACATTTTAATAACTATAAGAAACTACTCATTCAAATTTTGAATTAGATACATCAACATTTTCAAAAAAAATGATCTACTAAAAAATGTACAGTAAAAAAGTGGTTTTCTTAGAAAAAAAAGTTTTTATCGCCACAGGACACTCTTTAAGTAGGACAAAAAAATTCATTCATTTGAAAATATATGCTTTGAGTATATTTAAAAATTCCAAGAATCAGAATTTGAATAAATAAATTATTAAATGAAAAATGGGGGTGAACATGCTTGGTGAATTACCCTGTATAATAAATGTAATAATCGTATTCGTGACTATATTTTATTTTAGCATGTTAAAGAAAAATGCAGATAAATTAAAAAGTGAAAATACTAGTTTTAAGTACGCTTAAATATATTATATTATGATAATAAAAAATCTAAAAATTTAAATGCTATAATATTTATATATTTTAGAGTTAAATACAATTTTTTATTCATTAGATATTAATAATATGTCTTGCACAACAGACCTGGTTCAAGGTGATTACATTCCGCATGTTTGCTTGTTTCAATGGCGTACGAGCGTATGGTATATATCTACAAGATATAATTTTAAACAACAAAATGCAAACATTTTTAAGCTAGGTACATAATGCATAATATATTATATTATGCACTATATAGTTGTTAGTTGTACCTAAGTACCTAACCTAGTAACCTATAATAGCATACATTACTTGTTACGTATAATAATAACTATTTTGGATTTTATTTATATAGCCTATAGGTATTGTTCATCAAAATTCAAAAGTTTAATTGTATTTACCTTTTGACGGGACCCTTGGCGCCGAAGTGTTTAAAATATAGGTAGTATGACATCGTACATCAAGGGCTCCTCCATCATCCCCCTTTTTTAATTTAACAATCAGATGCAATCAAAGCACCTACATAATGCAATGTTTAATCATTTATTTTTACATTTTAACGTAAATTCTGAATCCACAGTGGGATCCCCTGCAGTACTCTACGGTGTGCCCCCCCCCCCCCCCCTATCTAAAAAATCTACTATGACATAATATTATTTTATAGATAAATTAGGCGATCGTCGGTACTGACTGGGGCTAATGGCTATACATGGTATTTTCCACTGCATCAGCTATTCAGCTATGTGGGGCGTATTCGTCATCGTATTCCGCCGCATAAATTATATACAATTATGGTTTAAACGCGACTTTTTCCGGCACCTGTATAGCACATTCCAATTTAAAAACATGTAAAATTAGGAGTTCGCGTTTTTATTACATTGGCGGTCGTACGCCAAAATGCGGGCTCATCCACTTTTTCCACCGTGGATCACATATAATAATATGTTGTGAATAGTAAATAAAGACACCATAACTCATAATATATAAAACAATTTAACAATGAATATTGAATTTGATGGATAAAACGGCGCAAAATACGTGGTTAGCATAATAAATTGGCATTTTTTTCCCATGTCGTTATTTAATTAGATAGGTACCTACGATAATTATTAATTTTTGAACATAAAAATGCTAGATGATCTAAATGATCAAAATTGATAATGAAAAATTATACTTCTCCGATTTAATTATAATTTATATAGGCGTGTATAATATAGCGCATTAAACATTAGAAAATATTGATAAATGCATATTACACCTAAGACCTACCTATAATTTAATTTAATCGTAAAAAACAGTATGTATTAATATTTAATTGATTTAAATTATAACATTTTTATTTTTATTTTTATTTCAATTAATTTTAATCTTTATAATCAATAATTTATTCATGTAAAAAATGTTAATATAATAATATTATAGTGTATAAGTTATATCAACCAATTATTAATTATTATTGTATTTTCAAAAAAATATATATTTTCATCAACTAAAATGAAAAATCATTAAGGATAGGCGGATTCCTTTAACAAATTATTTAACAGTGAAATATTAAGTATCATACGAGGATATTATACAGGTATCATTCATAATATATTATGTGTCTTGCGATTTAAATTAGGTACCTATATTTAAAGTTCGTACGCGCCCACACCATGAAGCCGTACGCGCCATAGTGCCGACGGCGCAAACGAACTTAAAAAATACCATGTATGTACGAAAGGTGCCTACCTACTTATCAATATTATATTTTACTTAATATTGTATTATTAAAATTATGAAGTAATATTTTCTCATTATTATTGTGGTAATAGAATAATTAATACCATGCTACTCAGTAGGTACAACTCTATATTATACACATAAATATTAATACATTATATCAAAACCAAGTAACACACTAACACGTATACATTTTACATAAATAACTAATAAGTAATTAGTTACAACTTATAAGTAGTAGGTATGGTACTATGGAAATATTGTTATTTGAGGAAAATAGAAAATGGTTTTGAAATTTAAATAAAATTAATTTTATGTAGGTATAATATACATAAGATTTTATATTTATATAATTAAAAATCATAAATAACTGTAATTATTTTTTCCCTGCATATATTAGGAGGTACATATTACTTAGGTACTATGTAGAATTTTATATTCACTTTCGTTAATAAATTAAAAATTATTTTCATTAAAAGTCATTTTTAAACTTTGTACCTATTATTAATTTAAGCAGAAATGTGAAATACAAAAAATTATATTATAGATGCATATTTTATAGATTTGAAGTTATTTTAAACTCATATGTTAGATATTGAATTTTACATTTATATATTATATTTAGTTACTTATTCTGGGTAATTTTCGAAAATGCCAATTTATGTCCACTGGTTTACTGATTCAGTTTCATAGTCACTTATATAAGAAGAAACTAAATTCACTGAAAATCTGAAATATAAATGGAAAATATTAGTCCAGCCAGTCCAGGTATAAGAATTTAAAATTGATTTAATAAATAAATGCTGTCCTTAAAAACTGTCTGGTTGAAACCCTTTACACTATGTATCATTGTATCATACAAAGGCCGAAGGGTCATTCACGCTGACCCGTTCTAGTAGTATTGCCGCTTTGTGTGTTGTGCTCTATTGATCCAGAACAATTCGATGAACATTTTGTCAGCCATAATCCTAATTCCTAGATAAAAGTATGATCGTTTACATAGATTATAAAATAAATCTAAATAATTTATCTAAACGTATGTCGAATATAGCTATATATTATATTCACCGAATATAGATTATGAGTATTGTATAAATATATAATAT
The DNA here is from genome assembly GCF_019925205.1 of Metopolophium dirhodum. Lineage (NCBI taxonomy): Eukaryota > Metazoa > Arthropoda > Insecta > Hemiptera > Aphididae > Metopolophium > Metopolophium dirhodum. Next base: position 19,872,823 of record NC_083563.1, on the reverse strand, counting down.
TATATAGTCGGTACATATTTACCTAATAATATGGTTTTATTTTATTTTAATGGGGATTAAAAAATATAAAGAATACCAACGTTTTACGAGACAGTGTATTACCTACATCGCATAATACATATATTTATTCCAATACAAAAATATAATATAAGTAAGTAATACATATCTTTAAAATTTAGAATTAGTACTATTTATTAAGAAAATATTGAACCATGATGACTTGTATATACATGATCCTTTGTATATCAATTAGTAAAATAAAAAAAATAAATAGTTTTCATCATAATATTATTTACATAGGTTAATATTTTATAGTTAGGTACTAATTACAATACTGAAATAAATGTGATATTATAAATATATTTCTTAATTTCTATTTGTTCACCTATAAAATATATTATATATATTATATAACTTATAAATTATAATATCGTCATTCATCTACGAATTTATGCTAGAAACCATGAAATGTATTAATCCAAAGGAATGTGACAATTTAATAAGAATCATAGTAAAGGTTTGTTATCGACTTTAAGCAGAACAATTTACAGAAATAAGAATAAATTACAAATGTACCAACACCTATAAACATCACCATGCAAATTCAAAATATTTATGCAGTAAAAACATAACAATAAGAGTTTATCTATAATATCATTGATTATAAATACTTAATTAATGATAACATGTACTTACTATTAATAGTTTTTTAATTATTATAATATTATGCACGTGCAGAAGGGATTTTGATGTGTTGTATACTTGTATATAGAGATATATTTATCTAGGAAATTTACTGGTTTACTATTCTATTATGGTTTATTTTGTCTCTTTCACTTTCCAATATTTATATTGGTTTTTCACCGTTATTATATCTAATTTAGGTTATAAACAATTTTTCTTAAAATATAGTTGATGTTAAAATTACTATAATATACATTTTCTCACATATTTACTACAAGCATTACTAATATTTACGTATTATATTATATTATTATATATTTTATAGAAACGGATTATTCATTCTTTAAATAATATTATTGCAAACCAAGTAGTATTACAACCTTATAAGTTATAGCATTGATTAAATATACTTAATATTTAATAAGTATGTATAATATATATAAATTTATTTAATCTATGCTTATATATTATATTTACATCGTTTATACCAATCAACAATAAAATTAAACTTCGAATACTTATATCAAGTATACTTACACACAATATATACTTATATACGATATACCTAATGAGACAATAATGAATAATGATTTAATATTTTGGTAATTGCGGTATTACAATACTTATCTAATGTTACTACAATAATGGTTTATTATTGTTTTATAGACAGTCGAATTATAATAAATTACAGAGTGATTTATCCAACACTTAAGTATAGATTATCGTTTGCGATAGACTGAATAGTACAATAATAAAAACATGAATCCAAGTATAAAACACATACCTATACCAACTTACTTTATGGTTTATCGTTTATGTATGTTTCAATGTTTGAATACGTAAAATGTATAAACTGAATAAAATTGTAATATATTGTTACAAAAACAAGAAAAATATCAGAAACTAAATAGTAAATACAGTAGATTTCTTTGTTGATTCACAAATTATTTATGAACAATGTCGACAAGGTCTGAAGAATTGGTTCTCAATGTGTTTTTATTGTTATGACGCAAGTGAAGAGTTACGAAACGTTCGACTAACGTTGCAGAAAGAGAACTTTACCACCGACCACAGTTTTCGAAATGTAGGTAATACCCATTTGAAGATTCCCTGCTGCAGTAGTGTTTATAATAATATGTAATAGGCAAATATTTTATGATCGAAAAATGTATCTTTTGTAAAAAAGGTTTTGATTTTAAATTGTTGAAATAATAATTTTGAATATTGTTATAACAGTGGTTATAAACTCATAACTATAGAGTAAAAGTGTTGATTTTCGGCTTTATATTATTATAATAAAATTGTGAATAAGTAATAACAGTAATATGGATCTGTCGTCTGATAATTAGCGGCGATAAAAAAAAAATGTTGTAGAATACAACTAAAATTTTTATAGAAACAGAATTTCAACAATATTACTATTCATATTATATAGAATCGGCAAATATTCTAGGTACCTAGTGAAATATTTTTTTTTTATTTGAACTTCTTTATATTATTAATGACAATATAATAATATGACAATTTTAATATGATTTAAAATGGAATGATTTTTGTATTCTCTATCCATTCCGGGCAAAAGAAAGCTCTTGTGTTCACATTGACAAAAGGTTTTTCTAAATAATCAAAGCCCAAAGGTTCGTACGCTGAGACTATTTTCGTGAGCATCAGAATGGTGTATACAGTATACGACGTTTTAGTTTATCTCGCTAACAATTTTTTCCCCCTAGCATCAACGTTCGCATAATTTCAAGGAAAACCCCATTTTTTCGGCCTCCACGTGCAACGCGATTGCATGTATTATCCTATTCGTTGTTGTGTGTGTATGTATGCCAGCGGTCGAGGACGAATGCTAATGTTATGCTGCATTCAAATTAAAATATCTTATTATAGCTGTGGTGCAGTGCAATTATTACATTTTTAAAAATTGAAAATGTTTCAATAATATAACGAAATAACCTGAATGGAAATTTTTTTTTTAATATTTCGATGCGAAGTGATCGGAGTGAGAAAGAGATAAATAACGATGCAGTATGCACACCGTATAGTACTATAGTCTATAGTGTATCAATACGACGTGGTGCAACACGGGTCCATATTATTATAATAATAGTAAAATATAATAATAATAATAATATATTAAAATATTATTATAATTATTATTATTACTATAGTCCAGGAACGTGGTGCGTGTTTGTCGGCGACGGGTGAAACGGCAACGTCGCGACTGCGTTCCTCGCCCGGTCCGTCGGGAGCGCGCGGCGTTGCCGGGTCTCTCACATACACACGCCGCCGCGACTCCTTCGACTTGTCAAACTGTCAAGTTTCGGTGGGGCTTCCTAGACCCCGCGCCCGCCGCCGATGGGAATATTGCTGGCGTGGCGGGGCACCAGTCGGGAGGGAGTCGGTGGCGGCGGTATGCATGCCGTATAGAGTCGGCGGCCTGCGGGCTTCGGGTCTTTGATTAACGGAGGGTCTGCTGTTCTGCCGCCGACTGTGTGTGTGTATGTGTGTTGTGTGTTTGTGTGTGTGCGCGTATATGTATGTCAGTGTAAATGTGTATTACGGAGGGGAACGCATGTGTGGTGTGTGTGTATGTGTGTGTGTGTGTGTGTGTGTGTGTGTGTGTGTGTGTGTGTGTGTGTGTGAGTGTGTGTCCGCACACACAAAAACGACGCGCCTGCAACACGCACACATGTACACGAAGTCTGTGCTCTGTTTGATTGTGGGCGGGGGAGGGGATACAACAGGTTTTGGAAAAAAAAATATATGTACATAAAACATAATAATATATAAGTGTATATAATAATAATATATATATATTATTATATTATATATGTGGTACACAAATTATGTACAGGTACAAAGATGGAAAAAAAATTACTCATCCCGAGATGAAATATGAAAATTATTCTGGTCCAGTTTTTTTTTTTTAAACTTATATTTGTATAATATTTTAACCGTGCGAGCAACGTAAAACGAGCGGTGCCTATAAAAAAAGAATAAAAAAATACGTGGAATTCCTCCGGCGAAGAGGAGACTAGGTTTATTTTTTATTTTAGAATTTATATATATTTTTTTGTTTTGTTTTACGGGGAGGAGGTGTCTTTGGGAATTTGAACGAAATGAAAAAGAGGAAATAACTCGGAGACTCCGGTATCCAGCAAAAAACCCAGAGACCTACCTAAATAAAATAAACGCAGACGTGTATACTTAAAATATACTATTTCCAAACAAATTTTTAATGTTCGTGCTTAATACTTGGACAGTTTGACGTGTACGTTTACAAAGGATACAGTGTTATTAAATATATTTATAAAAAGAATTAATGATTTGAAATATATTTTATAATGAATATTATATAACAATATACATATTAAGATTACAACTCAAGTTAGAATTGATTTTGTAATTTAATTTTTTATTCAAGATCACGAGAAATCGAGAGAATGGCGAGTATATTCTAAGTTAAAAATATATTATAATAGGTATAGAAAAATAATTACGTATAAATTATAATATATTAAGTTAGAATTAAAACCGTAATAAATTATGTACCCATATGGCTGTATATGCCTATGTGCATATTGCCTGTATAACTATAAATATTTGTGAATTACATGAAAAAAAAAACCCGAGTTAGTCACTTTTCTGTACTTAAATTAGATTGAGTTTCGACTATATTTCGAGTGTAGGTGAAACCAGTGTATGGCAAATACATTTATAGGTTACATCAATAATAAGAGCACACTCAAATATAGTCAACATACGCAAGTCCAGTGTGGGTCGATGCACTAAACAAAAATTAAAAAGCTGCAGACAATGTACGAAATACATTTCTCAGAATAATTGCTCTAAATGCGCCCGGGTACGCATGCGCGTAACGAGCAACTCTACATCGACACTCTTGTCTGGCATACTGTTCTTGGGCATTTGGATCGAAGGATAATAATGAAAATTAATTGAATTAATACCAAATCAACTGAATGATGTGTTCTCTTCTATAAAATTAGGAAAAAACAGCCGAATGAAACCACGCCTCTCTCAATAGATGTCCTGCTTTCTCCTTCATCATCTGAATCAACTTTTTTTGCACATTTATATAGATATTTACTAGCATATAGTCGTATACTATGTATATAGTTTTGCACTAAATTTAATTTAAAATTACATTACAAAACATTAACTTATGTTGAAACAATTAGATTAATAAATGAAAAAATAAATAATTAATAAAAATATTTTACGAACACCAAAAATCTGTTGGTCACTTCGCTCGAATTCTTGTTTTGCTAGGTATCTAATGTTTCGTATTTAAACAATTACATGTTAATTATATTTTGCTACTAATTTAAATGGTACAAATAAACTTTTTGAATTTTCAAATGATAATATATTAATTGTTCAGTCTTGAATTTTAACTTTGAGATTGGAGTACAATATTATTATGCGATAAATAACATTAAATTAAAAATAATCAATCAAAAATCATTCAAGAAATACGAAAATTATTTTTCAACACTTAATAATTTACTAACTAAATGTCTAAATCGATCTCTATATTTTATACGTGAATATACACATATTCTACTACACCTCATACATGGCCTAGTATGCATATTAATCACCACTAGAAATAACTAAAATAGTTACAGTTTTTACTCTTAGGTATAGTTAAACAAAAAACAAAAAAAACTGTGTAGTGTACAACTATTATTGTTTTATTTACACGAAGGATTTATAATTCCAATGAGGGAATTTCACTAATATAGGTAATTTAAATATAAAGCCAAACTATGTATAAAAACAAAATATGCCTTTATATTTTATAATAAATTGAAACATTATGGCAGGTCGTAAGTAATATTTATAAACGCATACGCTTTAATATAATTTAAGTATTTTCCACAAACTTTTGTAAGTTCTTCACGTAAAGACTATACTATACATTACTCAATAAAAAATTAAGGAAATTCGTAAGGTTCAACCTTTAAATACATTTACGATTTGCAGTTACTTATTGTGAAATGTTGGTTATATAATACAGGGGTGAACTGAGAATAAAAATGGGCCCCGGGGAAACAGAAAATTCTGTCCAAATTTTGGGCTAATAATAAAATATCTATTAGTTATCGCCATAACTTATCGGTATTCAAGCAGCCCAAATTTTCGCTATGTCCAGGCGGGGATTGCCTACCTGCCATCCTAGCCAGTCTACCCCTTGTAATAATATATTATATTTCAATACTGCCTTGTGTAATATTGTGTCCATAATATTGGTCTATTATAGTCTATAGTCTATACCTACTCGATAACCGGATTATATTAAACATACAAACCAAAACAACTACAACAGATACATTTATTTTTAAAAATGTTCTGATCTATACATATATTCTTGTTAAATTTAAAAATAATGAAGAAAAACTAACAAAAAACCAACATCAGACAAAATATTATTCTTGTATTAGGAATAATTCAAAAAGGAATAACCGTTTATCAAATATTCATACTAGCATTTTTTAGCCATGAAATACATTTTTTTTTATATTTTTGCTGTTTCTCATTATTTATGAACATGTGAGGAATTCGATTTTTTTTTTAATGTTAATAAAATTTTTGTCTAAGTCAAAAAGTTCGAGAAAATTATAAAATATTTCGCATAAGTTGTATTAGTATTTACAGCAAATAAACAATTTCAAAATACTAGGTATCTTACAATTTTGATTAAATCATCAAACCACAAATATTTTTAAATAAATTTGTAGTTAAAAATTCATGAATTTTTTAATTTTAGGTCTAAGGCTTAAATATATTGTGTACCTAATATTCCTCATAATTTGTTCTTATAGCAGTTTAAAAATATTGAACATTATAATGCACAATTTATTTTATAGGCATTGAAGTTTTTATTAAATTTGATATTCAAATAAAAAATAACGATTTAAGTTATTTCCTTGAAATTCAAAAAATATTAATCATAGAAACTTGAAACTTTTAGACATTTGATACATAACTATTTTCGATATACAATGAAGATTTAAGAAATGTAGGCTAATTATTTTAAGCAATTTTAATATAGAATTTTGAAAGATAAGTAACTAGTTATAACTTATAACTTATAAGGTAAAAGTATCTAAAGTTTTGATAAGTGTAGTGCTTACTAGACCAATACTTTACGAGACAGCCTTATATGCGGTATGCCACTCTACTCCTCCCCACATTCCACACTACACAACTTTAAGTACTTAAAACTAATTAACTACTAGTTTAAAATTAGATTTAAAAAAACTCAAATTTTATTTCTGAATATGAAATTATTAAAAGTAATATTTTTATTCAAAATAGTAGATTTAAAAAAATATTAATTTATCAATTATTTATATTAATCAATTAATTCAAATCAGATATTATGAAAAAAAAATATTTATAAAAACGTTAATACTTTTCGAGATAGTGATTGTTTACTGTTAATAGAAATATAGAATCTCCCAGACCCAGTGGTCAGTGGAATATTATATGAATTCAATATTAATAAGCTACGTAATAAATTTAGTTTAAATTGGTAGGTACAATCACTGGCGCAACTAGCCCCCCTGACTAAGATTTAGCCCCCCCACAAATATCCCTTATTGATTTAGATTTAAGCCCCCTGTAGGTTATTTTAAATAAATAGTTTTGTCAGCCCCCCAGAATTTTAACCCTATAGTTGTGTCAATACTTAATGGCCTACATAATATGGTGATGTTCACTACCTACGTAATTATAAATTTTTTTGGGTGTTAATAGAAAATTATTTTGACTTCGTTATTATAATTTGTTAAGATTTACACACACTTAGTGTCTATTAGTGATAACTGATGAATAATGATAACTATATAATAATCTATATCAGATACTGAAAATATCCTACGACGTACTCTTAAGTTTGAATGTCATTTTTATAAAAATAAAAGGGATCATAATTCATAAGTCTATGATATATCTGTGTATGGCTGAGATTAGAAATCAAAATCAGTAGTTAAGTATTTTCGTTCTCGTAGCTGTTTTAAACTGAACGTTTGAACCATCACAATATTTATTTTAAGAAGTCACGAAACTAATTTCAAACATACACATATCTATGAGTTAATAAAATATTATTGTACCTATATTTTTTCAAAATATGCTAAATTAACTATAATTATTATTTATATTATAGTATAGGTAATCGATGGGATTCTTGTAGAGCTACAAACTTCAGTTTTTCAAATAAAAAGCCCCTTTTTACTGAAAATTATTTAGTAGATATTTTTTTTGAAAATTTTGATGTGCCTTTTACATGATTTGAATGAGTAGGTTCTTAGTTATTAAAATGTTTGTATTAAGGATAATAGTCCTTAAAAATGGTTTTACATAAATAAAAAATAGACATAAAATTGGATCTACTATTTATTATACTTGGGCCATTTTTCAAATTATTGATATTGATAGATTAATATTAACGACTAATATTTTTAAATCACCATAGCCCCTATAAGTATCTTATAAACCCAATACATTGGACCTTTTATCCTTAGAACAAAAAGTTAAATTACTCAAAAACTAATCGTACGAATTTTGATTTTGATACTTAAAAATTTCAGAACAATTATCTACTGTATAATTTTTAGTCAAATAGGGGTGTTTTAATTTAAAAAAAAACAGAAATTTGAATCTCCACAGGACACTCCTTAAGTAGTACTAAACATCTAAAGAATTTGAAAATATGGTCTAAGAGTATTTTTAAAAATTTAAAAAAATCGGGTTTTGAATAACTGCGTCTAGAAAAAAAAGTGGGTAAGCATGCTTGACGAATCACCATGTATAAGATTTGCCACAAAAAAAAACTGAACTCTGAAAATTCAGCTAGTTATATTATATTTGTTAAAAAATAAAAATGTTCATAAGTACTAGTCTCTAAGTTATACTAAACTATTTACCAAAACTGTTAAAAAGAAAACACTTTTTTTATAGGTATTGTTAAAATGTAATATATTCATAATAATTAAAAATTTTTTTTTGTATTGTACTGCAGATCATTTTAATTGTATCTATACATTAACTAACAATATTCAACGTTTATAATATCGTATTAATTATGTTATCAATACGCCTGAAAATTCAGATTATAGGTAAGTACTAGGTACTCATTTCATAGTACAAGTTAAAGGAATATCATTAAAATGTAATTTAAATTAAATTGTTTGATATTTATATAATTAATAATTAATATTACCTATATTTAAAATACACTTGATGCAACACAATTGAATCTCAACATGAGTGCTATATCGAATTGCACGCTATGATTTAATATAAATGTTAAAATGTACCTATAAAATATTCATAAATAACATTAATTTCACAGCACAGAACTAAAACATAGTTTTATACATGTTAAAATACATTTTACATACATTCTCCATGTTTAAAGTAGAAACAGAACATTACTATTTTATAATAACTCATGTACAAAATGTCATGTTAGAGAATTTATTAGTTAAAATAAAGGCCTCTTAGTAAATGAATATTATACATGAGACTTCTCTATCCTAAGACAATAATGATAAGTTCTAAGTGTGTTTATTTATTTTTATATATTTGCAATACGTCTTAAAAATAAAAAGGCATAAAATGACAATTTATAGACTTACATTTGTTTTTCATACAAAAACTTGTTATTATTTTATGGTATGAATACTATGCTGGTGAACTGAACAATGATTTTTTAATATTTTATCAACTGATGTAACTTCTTATATACCTTATGTATGCAATATTATTTATTTTCATGGGTAAATCTTACTACTTCCATAACCTAAACTTAGATAGTTAGATCTATCATAGGTACCTAATATGAGTTTAAAAAAAAATACTTTGTTTTTCAGATTTTAGAGTACGGATATAGTACCTATATAACATTATAATATTTAAACGGTTATAGGTATTTAATAAACACTTTGATAAAATCAAACCATGTAAGTTTTCTCTTTTTCAGATTGACATGATTATTATAATATGTTAGGTATTTGGTTTCGTGTATCATGTATGTATTATATTAATAATTAATATTACTTAATATTAAGTTTCAAAAATGTTAATTATTATTTTACCGACGTTTAACGTTATCTTTTGTCCAAGTGTTCTATTAATCTCTTTTCTATGGTTCTATGTGACTGTACGTGAACTATGGTTGTACGTGAACGGATGGCGATTTAAATATTTTGAATTCAACGATGAATCATTACAATATACGAAAAATTATCCTGAGTAAAGACAGTGTATGAGGCATTAGCCTATCTATTTTAAGGAAATCTTCAAATTATATCATGTATAGAAAATATTAAAATACATATTTTGTGAAATTATCAAGTATCTGTAGTTATTTATTCTTGAAATATAACAAAAAATCAAAATCAATTTATTCAAAAACTGCATGCGGTTGCGTAAATATTCTTGTTTTCCAGTTATTTTTAACACTTAAACTACTGAGAATTTTCTAGTTACAATTTTATCCAATTTGTTACTTGAACTACCCTCGTTGTTCATGATTTAAGTATTTTTATTGCTCTAAAAGGTAATGACAGGTACCCCCTACCAAAAAAAATATATATATATATATATAAATAAACCACATATGTTATTGCAAAACCAATACATTTATCGCTCCTCTCAGAATATAAAAATTTAAACAACAGATAATGAAAATGGAACGTATACTATATAGTATATACTAATATGTATATACCTAAAAATGAATTATAACATTTAATCCTAATTGAATATTAGTAAATACTAAATAAGGCATTAACTATAAATATTTACGATTTTATGATTATATTTCGTAAATATTTAACACTTATGTCTTATTTTTAGTATTAAGTTAATAATAACGGTAGACTGTAGAGCCTGGATAATAATTATAATAATCGGAAACATCATCAAAAAAGACAGTTAAATAGTAATACAACAAACATTTTGTTTTTATGTACTTTTTTTAGTTTGGAATTTATATTATAAGGTAAAGTTAAAATTGGATGTATAGCAAAATATAACATTTCAATAGATATATTTTTTACACTTGGTATAAAAAGTCGTTGTAGCGTGTTTATAGTTCATCGACGTTGCAGTCGCTTTCTATACGCCGACATCAATAACAGTCTTTACTACACTTCGGAGTATCGGTGAACGATCTCACGCTATGATCTAAACTCAAAAAACTATAACGTGCAATAACATTGAATATTTGAATCGTATTATATTATTTTATCAGTAGGTATTATTAAAATCTAGCCAATGCAGAAATACTAAGGTGTATTCTACTTATTGTACGTGATACTGAGACGCAATAATGTTGTGGCTACTGCTACTTGCAAGTGTGAACTTTTCTTTGCTAGTAGTGGAGAGCGGGACAAGTGGACATGTGGAGCAAGTTGACTAATTTGGTTTTAAACGTTTATTACGATATCTATAGTTGTTACATACTGGCGATTGAAAGTGATAAGTTGTAACGGGGACGATGATTGTGTATATCATTTATAATATGTTATTTTTCCAGTGGCCCGTTACAGGTCTGAACATTGATAAGCTTTCAATCGTCAATCTAAGCATGCATGCAAATTATATCGATAAGAATGATTATCTGAAAACACTTAAGCACGTGTTATCATAATATCATTTATTTGTTTATCGCATTACAATTCCAATTTGAAGACCGTAAACAGTAAGGTTTCAACAATATACCTACTCCGTCCGGAATAAGAACGTACCTCGTCGCGCAGGTAGCGACCGGTTCCCCACCCACAACTTTGTCAAAGCTATAGTCATAATCTCGACCTGCGCGTGGTGAACTTGTTTTGGTCCACCGCCCGGGTACGTTCTTATCCCGGACGGGAGTATATTAATACGGACGGGTTACACTAATTAACTAAAATTTTTTATTTTTGCATATATGGATAATGGTAATTGTTAGCAATTATATTAAACTGGTGGTATACGCAATTTCATTATACTATAGCTGTGAATAATAACCTTCATAAAAGTACACGCTGAGGAAAGTTGACATAGGTACTTGTTATTTAAATGAAAATATGTCCTTAACTCCACAATCATTTAAATATGGTAAAGTTAACCACGTTGTGTATATGCACTTTGAGCTAATAAACGTTATACAATATAGGTACATATTACTTATTGTTAGACAAATATTATATACTAATTAAAGTTATTTCAAAAGAACTAATTGTGATTTATAAAATGCTATTCGACAGAACCAAATAATTAGAAGTAAACTTGTCCCAACCACGGGGCAAGTTGACAAAATTGACAAACGTAATACATTATTTTTAAAACATGAGGTACTAAATATTAAGAAGCCAAAAAATTACCATTTACTCTTAGTAAACTATGAATTATCTATAAAAAAATCAAAGGTAGACAACTTAGCGCTGTCTCCTACCTACGCCAGTAAGCAGTATAGTATAACCTGAAACTTTGACACCGCTTGTGGTCGTCTTCTAGGTCGTCTTCTAGGTCGTCTTCACGTAGGTATTAGAAATTCGGACAGTTAATAGATGTATATTATTTTATTATTGTTTTATTTATTCGAAAAGAAAATGTGCCCCACTGAACCGGTGTCTAAAGCCCCCCCCCCCTCCCAGTGCGTAAATGAAATAAGTCCCGTAGAAATGTCAAACAAATTCTGGAAATGATCAAACAAATAGCTAACAAAATATATATGCGGTCAGAAGTCACAAATTCAAAAAGGGGGAAGGGCAGTGAAATGTAACTGGTATATATATATATGATGACACATTTTAAATATAATTTATAACTCAAATATACATATATAGGTACCCACTACCCATAGGTTGCTAATATTCCATGACTGGTTGATATATCATCATTCAGCAAATAAATAAAAAGGATTACTGATATAATATCTGAATTCTAGTATCAGAGCATTTTTTTTTATCAATTCTCAACAAAAACTTACAATAATAAAACGTGTAATCCTATATGTGCATGACACATATTTAGTATTATTAATACAGACTTCTTAAATTTCTGTGACAATATAAAATATTTAAATAATAAATAATACGAATACTATAATAATAGTAGGTTCTATTATTTAGTATTTTAAATTTTAATATAGTAGTTAATTATATGAAGTGTAAATTTATCATCTGTCTGAAATCAATGGTTAATTGTGTGTAAATGTCACACAAAAGCTAATAGCAAACAGCGGTTGCGTCATATTTTACAATTTTTTTTTATTTGAAGATGAAAATATTGTTTCAGTAACAATATAATAAATAGGAAGCAGTGAAGCACAGGTCACATCTATGCGCTGACAAATGTGTAAGTCAATAAAATACACGTTGAATTTTGAACTTAGATGTGAATGTGATTTTTGAGCACGTGTAGCCTGACAGATTATTATAATAAATACAAATCATTGAATTGATGACGAAAAATATAAACGTCAACAAATCTTTAAATGACTAGCTATATTGTCTAATGTTTTACATCTTAGCTTGTTTTATTGATTAAAAACAATACAATTTAATATAATATAATACATTATATTTATATAGAATTATTCATTGTCATAAGAATTATATATTCTTAAATTTAAATGCTAAGGTCATATTCTGCCTCTATTACTTAGTTATTATTACATAAAGAAGTATAATTTCATTACAAGTTAAAATATTTTTCAAATATATAATATTACAAGCTTCATAATACGGTAGAATATAATAATGATACATAGTACATACCTTATAATTATTGTAAGGGAAGGTGGCAAAAGCTTAAAATTTAAAGGAATATATCTCGATGGCTTAAAGCAAAAATGTTGTAAGTACATTTTTGACGAAAATGGGTTAAGTGTCTGTTCTTACAGGGAATATGAATACTTAATGTTTTAAAAAATGTGGTATGTGATATATATTTGAACCATCAGATAGAGTAGTTTTTTGTGGTAAGTACCAGTAATACTTTATTGTTAATTCAAAAATACTTGTGTACTTATAACAGTCTTTCAATAATATGTTAAGTGCTAAATTTGAGCACTTTCAACAATACTATCCTCTATGATATTGTGCTAAAATGTAGGAGCCTTGGAGGCACATCTTAAATGTGTTAAATACTGTTTTAACTTGAGATCAAGTCACAATTTATAACTTTTTAATGTCTTTTATTCATAAAGTTTTCTTATAAATTATTGATAGGGTAAATAAGAAATGCATTACAACTATTAATTTAGGTTTAATTATTTCTCAATCTTTTCAGTGATATATACAAAATTTAAAAGTTGAATTGACTCTACTGTAAAATCATTATTTTTCACATACAAGATTTTACATTGAGCCATCGATCTATCTATGATTTAACAAACATGAATACTCAATCGTTTCTACTTATAAAAGTAATGAATCAACATACTTTATATACTTTTTATAATGATGAATTTATCTTCTATGTAAAGGGTATTAATGTATTATTCTATTATGCCATGTTTGCTTTGACGTAATATTTATATTTTTACACTCTGTGATGATAATTTTGTTATAGTTGTGTTACATTCTCAGAAATTCAGAATACTCTAAAGAATAGCTGAGTATATTTTTGTTTTTAGATTCTGACCGTATCGATGAATGTATTAGATGAATGTATTAGTTCTACAATGATGTGTGTGCGTGTGTTTTTGTATGTGTCTAACGTCACCTTTAGCAACAGTAAAAATGTTTCGATTTTTAACGCTATAGGTGGTTTATAGTAGAAAATGGGATCTAGCCATTCTAGTTGGTACTTTGAGTGGTTCAAGTTGGATAAAAATGGGATAAATAAACTGAATTTTTATGCAAAAAGTTTTAAAAAATTTTTTTTTTTTTTTTTTATGTTATAATTAAAAAATTAATAACTATTTAGGCTTAAAATTTTCTCCAAATATTTGAAATATTCATATCACCGTTTAATAGACATGATACCGATTTTTGTTATTTTTGTTGATATTAATACTATTATATTCGTGAGACTTGACATTTTTTACCACTACCTACGTAGTTAATTATTTACTATTTTGTAGGTAAAATGCAGTTTTCAAAATTTATATTAATTTTAAGCTTATTACTTATTCTCACGGTTCTACGATAGCCGGTAGGTACCTACATTGGTATTGTTTGCTAGTACCTAATAATATATATGAATTAATATTATAACAATTAATATATATAACATTTGAGATTTGTATTTGGCAAAAATTAAATCAACCTACTGTAATATTAATAGAAAAATAATTTACTAATAGAAATTTTGTATGATATAACTGATATAATATATATATACAGTCTCCGTTCATAATCGTTTTTCGTACCTATGCATAATGACTGAATTCAAATTTCACACATTTTTACATTCATTACAATTTGCAGTGAACTACTCAATGACGAGGTACATTCAAATAATCAAATCTAATATACAGCAGAGCGACTTCCGCGTTTATTTTTCTATTTTTCGTGTTACCTATTGGGCGTTCAACACGACTTTGATTACCAAAGGCGTATAGCATATTTAGTATTTGTATTGTTTATTTCATGAACATTCTCCCATTCTAAGCACTTTGTATATTATATTTAATTCATTTTAAAACATTTAAATCAAAAATATTTTTTTATAAACATTTAAAACACGAGTGGTTTAGTGCGCATATAAATATATAGCTCGTATATTGTATATTTGTATAACTGATATTATACTTAAGTACGATATCAGGTTGTGCTCGAGTCATAATATCCTCCAAAAAATCAGTATAGTTGATAAGTCCAACACAAATCTTATTCACTGCACAGTGGTGCATTGTGCATAGTACCTCTTCGCCTTCTTCTTCAGCACGCCGTATACGAACACGTATTGTGTTAATAATAATAAATTAATGAACTAAGTTCTGAACTTACTAAATACTAATCTTAAGTATCAATATTAAAAGCCTGTATTAAACTAAATTCCATAGATATTTTTGGCTATTTTATTGAAGAACTTAATAGATAAATAATACAATTTGATAGCTATCCTCAAATAACACAAAAATATTCGAAATTTAAATTTTAAATCTAAACTCCCAGTGTTGAAAAATACGTTTATATTTGACACACATATAATTTGCCATAATCGTTCTAGAAAATAATATTTAATAACTAGAAGGCATCGGCTCTGTTTGACGACTAACTGTTATACTATTAAGTTTTATACAATTGTAAATGTGTGCAATTATTATTTTATTTTTTTTATGTATTTCGACATTGTAATATATTGTATAAATTTACTAAAAATAATACATAAGCTACAAATCAATAAGGTAACTCTTTTAAAGTGTTTTTAAAAATATGAAATATAAGTTAAAATTCCGTTTTATTTCTTCTGTTTTTTAGATTAATCAACTTTGGGAGAATTTAGCTACAAAGAATTTAAAGAATATCCATTATTAATTTTGTTTTGTGCATATTTATATACAAAACAACACATATATATACATTTAATTTAAATTGTTATTACATTCATTTTGAAACTAAGATCAACGCTATTATTTTCAACTTATTATAAATAACTTTTATAGTTAGTTAAAATATTTTATTTCCTACTTTTTGTTTTACGTAATATTTGTTTAGAATTAATATATGAATAGCGAATATAATACAGTAAGATAGTTTATTTCGTTTTTTGAGATTCAGAACAATATTTTGCCGCTTCATTTTTCCTTTTGATTTTTGTTTATAACTTAAGAATTACATTGTTCAACTGCAGTTTGAGTCTATACTACGCCATTGTCTTGAAAAGTATTTCATAATACCATGAACGCACCTGCCGTCCTCGAGCATTTTTTTTTTTATAGGTGAAAGCATGGTTACAAAAAAAAATTAAATTTATGTTTAAATAATAATTTTCATATACAGGAACAGTAAAATAACATTTTGTAGACAAGAAAAAAACCATAAGATACTTATGTAAGTCGAAATTAAATTTAAGCAGTTAGTGCATATACTTCCTAGTGTATATACTTATAGCATTTTATAATTATTATAATAAAATCTATTTTGCAATATGCACTTTACTTCTAATATACTGTTTATTATTTTTGAATACGAATTGTTTTTTATACTTGACTTGGCATATATATCTCTCCCTGTGGAAAACTACCCCTTTTTACGGAATTCGGGGTGGTTGATTTTATAGAGGGGGGAAAATTTAACATACATGCGAAACGTATATTGAGGGCGAAGACCAATGGAAGGGAAAATGGCATTTGAGCTCTCATGATAATTCGGAGAACTATACAGAAGGGTTCAAAATCGAAGGTGCTCTTAACCATAATAAGGGGTTTGAAAAATTTCACATATATTATGCTCAAAATAAAAATTGGAAACTATATTGGATTGTTTTTTAGTGTCTTATTATTATTATAATCAGCATACTTATTTGTAATTTGTATTTATTAATCTTGCTTGTTAGAAAATATATTTATACAATTTATATTACAGCGAATAATAGTTAATTAATATACTTGGTTATTTAATTAGAGACAGTGTTATTTTGTTCGAAATATATACATTTATTTCAAATAATATTCATCCTTTACAGCAGTCGTTTTCAACCGGTGTGCCGGGTATTACCGTGATGGTATCGTCAAAAAAATTGTTGTTACATTATTATGTTGTTATGACGTGATGTTAAACGTCATTATGAAGATTCTTATTCTCAATTTACACATAGTTTTATAATTGTTACTTTTTCAAAAATCCATTATTTTCTTAAAACGCGTGTCACCATTTTTATGGATCTGAATTAGGGTGTTGTAGTAAAAAAAAAGTTGAGAAGCACTGCTTTACAGTATAGTCCATTAGTCCAGTTCACCTTTCTCAGATGATACCACGTCTTGATGAATACATAATATAATAAGTAATTTTTGAAGCAAATATTTATTTTATAGGTAGGTACAGTGTATTATTTTGGTTCACTCGTGATGTGGCTCGCCTTCTCAGAGATAGGATTCACGGAAATCCGATAAAAACAGAAAATTTCATACGATGCGTTGAGTATTCTGCGAGTGGGCGTTGTAAAATAAACAATAAGAATGTTGGACTATGGACAACTTCTGATTTGGTACTAAAAGTCCATTTCAAAAGATGTGTAATCCAGTGGCGCTCCACGCCTCCACCCTATTAGGTACTGGGTGCAGTACTGGCCCTTTGAAATGACCGAGGAAATAACATTACTCATTACCAATGGACAGTTACTATAAAAAATAATTAATAATAGACTCCGTTCTACTATGTCTAATGACAGATTATAATCCCTGATGCGGCTAGCTTGTGAACAAAATGTAAATTATTATATTATGTTATATTATGTGTTATGAATATTTCATTAGATTAGAATAATAGTAATTCATTGGTCAGATAGTCATGTACAGTGAAGTAAAACTAATTAATTGTATTATATTATATTTTTATCGGATCACGTAAATTAAGATTTAAATGATTATTTTGTAATTTGGCTCATACCATTGAAATTATGTTTTTACAATATTAATTTGTTCTTATAAGATTTAAATATTAACGTGACAATATAGACTATAAAACAAACACAAATTTGTCTTCGTCAATGGGCGAATAGTAAGACGTAATAATTATTAATATGATATATTATACTTATTATAGTAAATACGAATTAACATTAAGTAACAAAAATACAATAAACACATAAATAGGCAGTATAAAGAACCTGCAAGTAAAATAAAAATAAATATAAAATAAAATGTAATATCAATAATAAAATATATTATATTATGTTACTGTCAATGATGATATTCGGACATTATTAAAAAATGGCTGCCTAGTCTATGTTAACTCCTACTGTTTTTTTTTATAGACATTGATATTATTGGCTAATCGCCTAGTCGCTTATGGCAATGCCTAAGGCAGACAATGTCACAAATATTTTTTGTGATTGACTAGTCATTATATTTATTGAATAAGACATGTATTAAAGATAAAATTATTAGGGTCAAAGCTTAACTAATAATGTATAATTATATTATAAGTTATAATGAATTAAGTTCAACAAAAAAAAAAAAAGCTGGTAAGTGGGAGTTATCGTTCTTCTTCGTTTAAATATCTAATTTCATCCAAATTTGAACATAAAATAACACCATAAAAACAACTTTTATATTTTTTGGGTTACAGAATAACCTACATACGTGGAACCTTGTTTTAAATTATTAATCCTTAGCTACAAAAGTTGAAAATTATATACATTTTTACCTACAAAATCATTTTTAAATTTTAAATTTGATACAATTTGTCAAAATTCATACTTTAAATGCTTATAAAAAATATGGTGATTATATATTTTTAATATATTTTTCAACTGTTATTGTAAAAATATTTCAGGAGCCTTGTATTCAATTTTCAAGCTTTTTGACCCAACAAAACCATTTATTGACATTTAAAAAAAAAATCTAAAAAATTGGAAACTGCAAATGTCCGATAACAGTTCAAAAAAATATTTTTAAATTTTATCATGTATAGAAAATGATAAAATAAACCAGTGAAAAATATATGTATCTACGGTTATTTGTTTTAGAATTACACCAAAAACCAAAATCAATTTCATCGCAAACATGTGTAAAAATTCCCGTATTTCCTTAATTTTTTTTGGTTTTTCCTGGCTATTTTGAAAACTAGAATTTTGACCTATCAAACGCATTAAATAGATTCTCTTTTCTATCAAACAAGATACTAAAGTTGAAAATCGAAGCACTATTTCGACTCCTTATCGTGAACACAGACACAAATATTAAAAAATAAAACGCACATATCACTGTAAAATCAATACCATTAATTCCTCAGCTTCGCTCAGAATCTAAAAAATACAGGATAAATATTAATTTATAAATAATTAACTGTACATTTAGAAGAATTTACTCTAAACAGGAAAACAATGTCTGGAAAAAAATCCCCAAAGCTATACCTTATAATTTATAATACCTAAATTAAAATAATAATAATGCTAATATTTTTAGTTAGTGTAGGACAAAGTATAAAAAAATTAAACAGTTCGATTATGTATAAAATTAAAATAATTATAATAATATTAATAGCAAAAAAAAAAGTTATTCTGGACCACAAAATTTTTTTTAAAAATCATTCTGGGTATAAGAGTCCACTTAGAAACAAATTACGACCTCTGTACAATATATAGTGCGTTCAATTTTTTTCAGAAATGTATATTTATATTATCCGCAAACGAACTGAGCAACTTTTTTTCATCACTGACTGATTACATTAAGATAATATTAAAATTATCAATATCGGTACCTAGTTATTTATTTTTTTTAATTATTTATTATTTTTTCCAACAAATTCTTTAAGCAAGTGCTAACTGTGTCTTATATACTAATTGACAATATGCCAATATTATTATTATTACTAGGGCCAGGATTAAATTCAAAATGCATTATTTGTTGGGAAATCCTATGGGACTAAGCTGCAGGAAATGCTTTTCAAGTACAAAATCCGTTTTATACATCTGATAATTGAAAACTTAAATTTTATTTTGCATTTTTATCAATTTTGTTTGCTCAAGAATTGTCAAAACAATTCTTAGGACATTTTTAACGATATTATTGAGGTTTAAATGAAATTAGCTTATGACATATTTGGATAGTTCTTAGAGCATTTATATTACTATTTTTATATAATTATATAGGTATATATTATAATATAGGTACCTAACCTACTGTCTTTTATAATTTAAAAACTAAGTACCTACTCGATTTGAGGATTTTTTTCCGATTACCACTTATTTGTAATAATTTATTTGAGCATAGTTTATTTTCGCACTATAATATGCTAAGGGTTTTTTTTAATTTTAAGGCGCGAAGCCGCTTAGCTGAATGACAAGTACTTATTTTACTAGATTTCTATTTTATATTGCAGTGGAATTCAGTTTAAATCTTTACACTTTTGTCCCCCGCAGTAAATGGACACTCGTCATCGTGTTCCTGAAATCTAATAATGTAAATTTGATACCTACTCAATAACAATTATCAGGTAACATTGTTTGCCCGACAATTGGAAATGTTAATATTACTATAGCTAAAGTATTAAAGTACTACATTGTCTGATGTATTAAGTCAAAGATATCAAATATGATACTATACTAAACATGAAAATAAGATACTCATATATAGACTCGTTTAATCGAAATTAAATGAACTCGAGATGACGTGAAAACACCGGCGGGTAAAAACACCGGCGAAAGCGATGCTTCACTCACACTACATGATATAGATTCACCGATGACGTAGAAATTATCGTGGTCACCCGCAACGACGCTTGTACCTACCGCGGTATACAATATAATAATATATCAGTCATAATGAAATCTTTGAGATTAGGATGGTGAGTTGGACGTGAAGAAAAACGGTCGGCGGTCACCAACGGACAACAATCGTAGTCACCGGCTTGTGAGCAATGTAAATCATAATATTATAGTAATAAGGACAACAGGCTGTCGACTCGACCACGCTACAATCTATTCGGTTACCACGTGTTATATATAATATACGGTATACTCATAACCGTGATAATATCGGCTTTGTTGGTGAGTCGGTCTGAAGAAAACTCGCGTAGTCAGCGCCAGTTTTTTCTCCTTGTCCGTCGTGCCCCTCGATTTTGGTCCACACCGTTTTCGCGTCGTCGTCGTAAGATATAGTCTATCAACTCTGATGTGTCGATGTTCCCCATTGGCCATTAGTATAATATTAATATACAATTAAAAAGCAGGATGGCAAACAATCTGTGACCCGGTACTGATGATTGTGTTGCGCCAAAAGCTTAATGTCCTTTCGTACAGTCACGTGTTACTGCCATGTGCACATATTTATTTTGATTTTGTGTGGTTAAATGTTTTTGTTTCGTTTGAAATCAGTTTTTCGACTTCAGGAACCTACGAGCCATACCACGCCGGCGTACATAGAGATCTGAAATATGACCCTTAGTATAAATCAAAAGCTTATAAGATTATAAACTGCCTTAATAGTTTATTCCCCCATCTGTATATTGGACTTGGTAAACCGTTCGACGACATACGGCTATGCTGTCTCCCTCTATTAATCACACATATTTACTCTTTTTTTTTCTTGTATAAAGACAAAAAGTTATGATGATTTTTATTTATCTTTGCTGTTTTCAGAAGGAAAACTGGAAATGCACTGCGTTCCGGTTATGCAGCTGCATAAAGAAATATAAATAAAGACAATACAATTTTGTATTTATATACACAATAATAACAATATTCGCCTGTCATATTTTTCTTTAGAACAACTAGATTTTTGAATTTACTTTTTTCAATAATCAATAATAAATGTCAATAAAGTGTATTTTAATATTCAATATCGGCAATATAAGTGAGGAAGGAAGGAAGGAAGGAAGGAAGGAAGGAAGGTACAAATCAATGAATGTTAGGACATCAACAATACTATGGTTACTCTCGTTGGTTTACAAAATATTAGCTTAGGTAGGTACCTACCCACTGTATATATTTTTTGTAATGAATAATAAATTGTATAAAAAATTGTATAACCTAGGAACCTATTTTGTGATTCGCAATATTTATTACAGAATATTTATCAACCATAATTTTGATACCTACTATGTAAACATTTCTGGGGTATCAAAATTATAATGTTATGTGACAACCATTTTGGTCATAGAGTTCACTATATCCCAAATCGAGAAAGAAAAATAAAAACCAACCAATGTCTACACTGTAAATCTATACTCACATGACGTAGTAATGTTCGCGACATGAATAAAATAAACACAATACCTATAACATGAACAAATGTACAATGGCAAATGGACTGCCAAAAATTATTTACACGATCGTTTGTATTTTGAATATTTGTACATTATTATTATTATATTTCTCTCAGAGATTCAGGTAAAAGAGGCGTACCTACATATTTGGGGGGGGGGGGGATGGATTGACTGGATATGATCCATCCACCATGGTATTTGACAACCTTCCCAACATAAATTGTAAACTTATTGTTACATTTTTAGTTGACTGGAAAAATAATTAATAACAATTGTTAACGGCTGTTGTTTTTTGCAGGGGGCTTTGCTTTTGGAAAGCTATCTTAATCCCTCCATTTTTTTTTTGAATATTTGAAATAATTGAACACTTCGAAAATCGACTCTGGTATAGAAAGAAACCTATACTAAAATATTATTATTATAATTTATAATCATACATTACTCAATACTTTGAAGTCAAACGTGTTTGTTCTACTTAGGAATGGGCAATTTACGGGATGTGTGGGAATTCACTGGAATCATACAGAAATTGTTGGAACAAATAAAAGTTTACGCATCATAAGGCTAATTAACAATAGATCTCATTTAAATATTGTCTGTCCACAGAGCGTTTAAGCCGTACCAGATTCTCCGGTGGTTGCAAGTCAGTCGAAACGATTTTGGTCAAACAATGTTCGCACCGATGTGCATATAAGTTGGTCAATGTCGTCGTATTTAGAGGGACCACATCCACATGATAATAGTCGAATGGATATCGATCGACCGTATATCATACAAAATATTAATAAATATAATATATAAATAAAGATACTAGCAACAGTGTTACCATTACAAGATGTATATATATACAAGTATACTTAGTAATGTGTATTGGTTATGCAATATAAAATATAACATCCACTCCGATGGCTAAACAATTGCAGTTTTTACGACGCATCGCCGTTTGTCTTTCTCGTATTGGCTTGCCTTTCTATCTCACCCCTCCTCTCTTTCTCTCTCTGCAATCTCAATTCTGCCCCATCTCTTTTTCACTGTTTCAGTGTGCAAACTTATTTTCAAGATATCATATTATACCGACCCCCATGAATATAAGAAAATCAGCCAGAGACAATAAAAACAAATAAATTCAATATCGATATGTTTGTCGCTCTTACGGTCCAATATCTGATGTGACAATATTCAGCCAATAACGATGAGGCTTTGGGTTAGCGTGTAAATTAGTATTGAACACAGCTGCTGGTGGACAATTTTTTTGGGTGGGGGAGGGGGTGGGGTGCTGTACTAATTTGAGAATTCATATTAAATTATATGCATATTCATAAAAACTAATTAACATAAAACAACTAAGAAAATTCACTTGGCTCGTTTACTACCATTGATTAAATATACAATAATGTATATATTTTAATTAATGTTACTATACTTACCTTTACTTATACAGGTACATGTTCCATTAAGTACTGCATTAAAATGTAATGATAATTATCAACATTCTTAAAAACTTGAATAAGATATAACAAATTAAAAGTTAAGTAGTAATACAAATTTCACTAAAAACAATCGTTTTTTGTTAAATAATCAAGATACTTTCATAATTATTTAATACAAAAAATAAAAATAATATAATATTGAATTTTTGGGGCCGGAGTGGCGCAGTGGTCATGTAGTTGACTACGACTCACATAGTCATCGGTTTGATTCATAGAAATGTGCCAACAATTATTTATATGGTTCTAAGCGATCACAAATTTCCCGTGCTGGCGTCCGATTACGTCTTCCGGTTTCCAACTAGGTCCCACTCTGCTGGAAGTGAAGACCATGCACATATTTCTCTTGGAGAAGGGGTGTAGTATCATGCATAGATAGTGATATATACATAGATAAATAGATCACATGATCTCCTTACTACCCACTTGTGATAAGCATTGACAAAGACCTTGAGGTCGTTTTAATGAACAAATACAGAAAAAAAAATATTATATTGAATGTTGATTTGGATACTATTTATGTTTGTAAGTCGCTAACTGTAAAGTTATTATAAGTATTATTACATTAAAACGGTAAATACTGAATGGATAAAAAGTCCGAAGGGGAAACTGCCACTACTTGACCCCTCCTCCCCGTGGACGTAGATGACAGCAGGTAAGGTATACACAGTAACATAAGGTAAAAATAAGTCATAAGCCTATGCAGGTTTATATTTAGTGTACACCTTCATATTTTATGTTTTTAGAATAATATGATCTGAACTGATTTAAGGCCTTGAAGTTTAATACATTTAATTTTAGTGTTGCAAAAAATTAGTTTTGTTTATTGTTTAATCTTTAAAATGTGTTGAGACTATTTTTATTCTCAATGAATTTGATAGATCGAATATCGATTATGGCTTTTTTAGTGAACCTTATTAAAGCAGAATATTCACTCTTACATAAATTCAATTGATCTTTGTGTGCTCACAAATTGACATATTTTCTTAGATTTATTTTACAACAGTGGTTAACGGAGTAAATTAACGCACTATGTCTTTTTGGACAACGTAAATATAATATCTGTATCTCTGTCAGCTAATTATTTATTATATTTTATTTACATGGTAGCCCTGTGTTTTCAAATTTATACTCAATAGACAATAGTAATACTAAAGTCACGAATATTTTATGATTCTAATATATTTAGGACAATTTTATAACTTTAGCTTGGCATTGAGTTATTATTTCCAAAAAACAATCTAAGTTTGGTACTTATATGTTTTTATAAAACTAGTATAAAACAATTTAAGTATCGAACTTTTTACTCCACGAGAATGGTTAAAAATATATATTAATTTATTTGAAATCAATAAATGTTTTTTTATTATGTTGAACGATAATGTTTATTGAAGAACTTGATTTTACATTTTTACTACAAATAAACAAAATGTTATACTGGCTATTTATATAGTAGTAGTCATGCTATATAGCTTTTCTTTTGTTCTCTAAATTTGATAGTATTGAATCATAGTTTGTATTTTTAATATATTTATAAAACACTTGTTGCCTATTTTTATTATCGTATTAGGTATAACGTATTGCCTATAAAGTTTAAAGCATGTATCAGTTCGAGCACCGAAGTTTCAAATATCATGCTTATTTATTGGATTAGTTTTCCGATAACGTTGTATTTGTTCGAATTTTTGTAAAGCTTAGTATAGGTAATAAATTTAAAACTATGTTACATTCAAATCGATTTGTGAATAGGTACTTTTAAATACAAATTAAAATATATACAATTGCAAGTTTAAAATAAAATATAATAATACCGATGTATACCATGTATACCGATTTAAATTTACTACCTATTTTGTACAGTCTCGTATGAATCATAGTATTTAAAATCAAAATAATTAAAATTTCATTATTTTAATACAATAATGACCAATGGGTATTATATCATTGTGTATTTGAACGCGTGACAACTATATTCGTACATATTTTATATTAATATTGTAGGTTATAGTATAGCGTTAACAATATAATTCTAGGAACTGAGAAGACACGACAGCTCTTCAGACGCCTTGAACTCACGTAGGTGTAAATATATAAATGGGTACCCATCATAAATAAATACTATAATATCATTTTTTTCGAGGGTCAAAAACCGAACGAATAGTAAATAAACTAGGTATATACTCGTATTATAATATTATTATGACGTGTTATCAATTGTTAGGACGCGTTATGAATATATTTTTTTAAGTCACGTAAATATGTCGGCGCATATATTTGAAGTTTTCCGATTGAAAATATAACATGAAACAATATTCTCTCGTAAGTAAATCAACAACAATTATACGACATAAACGTTCATTCGCCTGAATTGTAAATGTTTGTTTTTCATTATTTCGAGGAATCTATGCGTGTGCCGTAATATTTTTGTATTTCTCTTTTAAGTTTTCTATGGTAAATATTATAATACATGTTATGTAGAAATTATGTATTATGTATATTGTGTATGTATACGTTTATTATAATGTACAACTCAGAACGGGCATATTTATTAAAATTAAAATTTCACTCTTTACTAGGCACACATTTAATTATGCTCCAAACTGGTGCAATGCCTGCCTATAAATTAATGGTATACCTACGGTAAAATTATTTTTTTCCTTTTAAATGCCACTGCAATGCGATGCTTTTGCATACGTTATAACGCGAATTGTTTTGTTTTTACGCCTTTGAGTGTGATTTCTCCCCCCTTATTTCATCCCTCTATTTTAAGCGCATCCCTATTCTATACTTTTACTTGGCAGGAGTTTACTTCCACCAAGACACCCTTTTCCCCCGAATAACCATTAAAGATGCCTCGTTCATTTTAGTACTATGTTAAGTTAAAAGAATCTAAATGCGAATTTTGAATTTAAATTTGAATATATTTATATTTTCATCTTGCAGTCTTCAATGAACATTTATATGATCCGCAGGGATCTAATAACTTATGTATATTTTTATCTTTTCACTTCAAGAAAATATTAATTCTTAGCAAGGAAATAATCTGTAGGAAGTATATTGGTGTATTATTATTATGCAAATAGTAAATATTATAAAGTTGTTGGTAGATAATCATATTTATTAAAAAAAAAAATAAAAAGTAGAGAATAATCGAGACTTGTACTATGAAAAGTATAATTGTTCGGTATGTGATATTAGTTCGTATAATATTATACTTATATTTTATGTTTAACCTTTGTATAGACTCCTATACATGAATCAATTATATTTATCGGTTAAACGAATATTCCAGATTACTGTAGTTTAATATTATTAATTATTTTTGTTTTACATTTAAGTGTACCTAGGTACCTGTTGTGAATGTAATAAATACTAATAACATGAACCGTCCATGCACGTAGTGCGTTTTGATCAAAATTGTTTTCTGTTTAAATTGAAATACACGTATATAGTTATAGGTAATAACTAATAACAATTTAATATTTAAACGTTATTCACCATAGCCATATTTTAAGTATGTAAGTTTTCAAATTGTATGTTATTATATTTACCTACAATCGGGTTAGAGGTAAACTTAGAACACAGTTATTTTCACCACTCGGCAATGTCGCGTTCAATTATCAAGGTAGTATGGTATTTTATTTTCATTCATTGTCCGTTTGTTTCTCCATTTTAATAATTGTATAGTTAATGGTGGTCATTGTAACTCGTTGCGTAATAAAATATCAATCCGACTCATTTGAATCACTCATTATTGTAATAAATTCATTTTGGAAATTTTTTGAAGTTGAACTTCAATACAGAATGTACTAACAAAATAAATATATTTAATAAGGTTATTAAAATTTTATTGAAAATGTAGCAATAATTATTTTTGTAAAACCTTCTAAATAGTACTTACCAAAGTCTTGTATTTTGAAATTTCAAATAAAATGTACGAACATGGAAAACATTTCTCCCAAAAAGGTCTATGGTAAAATAAGCCACCGGGACAGTCGTTGGTTTGGTCTATTTTTGTTGTATTTTTAACAACATACACATACAGTAGAAATGACTTAATATGACATCAAAGGGATCACGTAGTTTGGCCTAATTAACCGGTAGGAGTTGTATAAAACGATAGAATTAAACAGAAAATTCAGCAGGGACTTTAGCAAGATTTTGTGCGTATTAATCGATACATGACGTGTTGACCAATGACGAACCAATAACGATTTATACAGTAGGTAGTATTACTAGGTAGTTGGTTTTCTATCCAAGGTACCAGGTATCTATTATTAGTATGCACAAGAACATAGCAGTTATAGTAGTTATATTTCAGTCCCATATTTGAAATTATATTTTTGGTTATATTATACGTACTTTTATGGACTATTGTTATATAATTAATCATATAATATAACCTAACTAAACGAAAAAATAATCTCATAAAACATCCCCATACCAAACTACACCCAAACCTTCAGAAGAGCACATGTAGCTGCATTCCTTGCTCACCCATCTGGGCACTACTTTTATACAGGTTTTTATCTTTTATGGTATTATATTTTGTGATAATTTTCAGTAAATGTATAGTTGGTTGTCTATCATATTCTATTATTATTCTCGTTATTATAGCTATTTTATTTTATTTTTAGAATATGTAACAATAATCGTAGAGTAATCATTTCATTTTGGTAAAGTATCTTTCAAAATTATTATGAAAATGTAAAAGCGAGGAAATTATGCAAGTGTTATCAACAATTATTAAAAACAAGTTAATAGTAGATTCATACTTCTTAAAAAACATAAACATAATATTTTAAATAGAAAATAAACTACAACTAATGAGTATAAGACAAATTTTGATTATAGCATTGTAACTAATTTCAAACGTTCACAAGAACTATAATTAAAATCAAAAGGATGAGTGTAAAAAAAATGTTACAAAACCATTTCTTAAGTTGGTGTATATAATTATTTATGTTATATTATGATGATACTGCCATTATAAGTTGTATTTTATAGTGTTTATAATATATATAGTGGATTTTTGAAATAATTTAAATTTAAAAAAAATTGTACCTTTATAGGAAATCATATTTGTTGCCCCTGCCAGGATTTTTTTTTTGTAATTAAATGTAACTTGTGAAGGATTTCACACTCCCTACAATGTAATTATAAATTATAATATTTATTTCAAATAAATTGTTTTACTTTTTCATAACTAATTATAATGCATATATTAACAATATAATGATAATATTTATATTGATAACAATTATTGATACATTTGACAGTGCCGTAAGCACAAGGTTGTTATAAAATAATAAAATAACAATGATTATTATCACCAGTGTAATAGTAGATAACTCAAATTACATATGATGGTGTAGTGTAAATATTATCTGTACGAGTGTAATAATACGAAACCGTATGCACTATTTAAGATAAAGTTTATCTTAAACCGTGGTTGTGTCTGAATACATGGCATAACAGAATACATTTTACAACGACCAAATGTAAGGTTTATAGATAATACTAAAATATTATCTATAAACCGTGGACGAACTTATTGTATTCTTATATTATAATCATTATATTTCTGAATAATAATATATAGTGCATTTACGAAACGGGAAATGGTTTATTGTCTTAACGGTGCAGTATAGCGATTCGCTCCAAAATCCAAACCCTCTTCTATTCACGGCGACTGAAACGAGGAATCGTATCGATTTATGTATTATAATAATAATACACCACCCTACATGTGTGACGTATTCGATCTGATACAAACGATCGCGATAATAACGTAATGTAAGTAATGTAACAACTGCTGGTTAGGTATTATATAGGAGGAATAGTATACGAAGAGGGCCGTATAGTTGTCAAACACGTGTGATACAGCATATATATATGTTTATGGGTAGTCGATTTCGGAAAATTGGTTTTGAGATCTTCGAGATGATGGAAAATAAAATCGTTTGGGGGTGCACAATTTTATTGCACGTTTACACACTGCTATACTGCTGGCGGCGAGAAAACGATGAAATCGTTGAATCAAAAATGAAATCCTTCGTGTAACATAATATACAATATACCCTATACATACGAAGAGCGTGTGTCGGCGTAGCATACGTGGACACAGTGTTAATGATTTTTGTTTCGGTTTCTACTCTATTTTTTTCACGTATGCAGACAAATAGACAATTATTCACTACGGCACTACGATATTATATTATATAGGTACAGGTATGGTATGTCATATACCTACCTACACACACTACACACACACATATACAGAATCGTCGTCTCTAACACCATCACTTCCTTTGCTTTGTACTCGGAGACCGAGTATAATATAACATTCTTATATACGCGTAGGTACCGATAATACCTGCAACACCCGAAATGCATACACGTGTGTGTGTGTGTGTGTGTGTGTGTGTGTGTGTGTATGTATGCGTATACTTATATTATGCCGTGTGCACGGCAAATATGATATAATAATAATAATAATAATAATAAATTATGATGGAAGACACCACCCCCGCAGGACACCGCAGTCGGACCTTTTTGTGTGATTTTTGCAAGAAAAACGCATCGTCGGTCCCATTATGCGGAGCACAAGAAAGGAGAGGTCGGAGACGACGATAATAAAGTAATATATTATAATAATAATATAATGGTGCGGCGGTGTAAGACGTGGTACATTGGCAGGCAGATAATATATAATATAATATATATACCTACCCCATGCACACAATATAATAGCGAGACGCGACCCTGGTGTTGCAGCCATAGTCGCCTGCACATCGTGGGAAAGCAAGACATAATAACATATTATATAGGACGTGATATACGGGTGAAAAAAATTCGAAATCATAATCGTTTAATTTTTTAACTTTATTCATATGAACACAATTCCATATTTTTATGATATAACAATGATTCATAAAATTTTAACCATAACATAATATTTAACATAATCGCACATAGTCTCCCTACTACAATAATACCTATATTATAATATTTTGTATAATATATATCGTACGTATAATTATTATTGGGGGGGGGGGAGTTATTTTGCCGTAAGTCCCAAACGCGCACGTCTCCCACAGTGGTTATTATTACTTTACAATACTATCAATATAAAAGTATTGACAATATAATGTTATATACACGAACGGCCGGTATATGCAATACGATAGATGGATTTTTCAGTTTGCAAACGAAAATTGTCTTGTGGTTTTTGCGTTAGGACATCAAAAAGACACGGATAACAGAGCGGTGGCGGATAATAATATCATATACATCTCACCTATACGTAAATTGCTTGCACGTGAGTGCGTGTGTGTAACTGTTTGAGAGTGGACAAGTCTGAGTGTTGGTCTAATATTATCGCTATATATACGTCTGTAAGCTACGAAAAAAAAGCCTCACGACGACACTATATAACAACTATAAAATATAATATAATGTGTATAACGTATAGTGTAATATATACGGTTCAATACGCATATTTTCTTTATTCGTGCTGGTACGACAAAACGACACTTTATAATATTATATATAATATATATATTATAGGTGGACAAATTAAAACAAAAAAGTACAAACGACCGATCAAATATGCATTTGACTTCTTCTTTGAATAAATTTGTATGTGTGTTTTTTTTATAGAACACGAGAGTAGAAAAAAATTGCCAAGCGATGGAATATATAATCTGTGTACATGACAAAGTCGGGAGTGTTTTTACGCGATAAGTTATTATATTTTATTATAATATTATTAATTTTATTTATTAAGCTAACCGTATTGTTAATAGTATTAGAAATAGTTTTAATAATTTGTATACAAAATTATTCTTAACATTGTGGCTTGTGTATCATAAATCATAATAATATAATATGACTTTGTGCTTGTTTTTGTTTAAAAAAAGAAGATTTTATTCGATTTCGTTTAGCGAAAAACAGCAACAATTTGTAATAATAATTAATATAATTTTTGTTTGTATTTACAGTCCTTAAACGCACAAATATAGATTGTATAATATAAGACGACGATCTGCGCATGTAAAATTAGAAAAAGAAACGATCAAGTGTACGATTATTTGCAGCTTCCACGAGTCCTTCGACGAGTATATTAATAACGTCTACGTCCAAATATATAAATTTAACAATATCAACGCATTCGTAATACCTAGCATTATTAAACAGACGAACGATTAAAAACACGGTGAAACGTAGGAAACATCAAATAATTCGTGGACGTTTCCCATAAAAAAGATCCGTTTCAATACTGAAGATGTCTTCGCGAGGGACGATTTTTTTGCGCAAATCGCGGGCAGGTAGTTTTACAGGTATTATAAATGTATATAAGTATATCCGTTGGTCGATTTTCGCTCGACCTAATCGCCATAACAATATTAAAAATTAATTGTTTTTCGGTAAAAAAAAAAATATGGAGAAAAATCATTTTTCACTTAATGGCTATAGTTATAATTTATCTTAAACACGGTTCGTTACGGTCGAGAATCAAAATGCGCGGCAATAAATATTATTAAACATTATTTTAACTTTTTTCGAAAGTGATGCATAGTGAAAAATAGAAAAAAGTATAAAAAAAATATACATAATAGTAATATTATATTATACTAGGTAGTACTTGATAATATAGTTAAATTCTAAAAAAGTATTATATTTAAGTAGACATTTAAAAATGATAATTATGTATAGGAACTAATGCGGGACAGGTTTATGGTTTTTGGATAGACTAGTCCGGCATTAGGTAGGAAAACAAAGACTGTTTATCAACCAAACCTAATACTCGTACTAGACCAACCTAAACGACATTATAATTCATAACAATTACGTATATTTCAATAATTGTTGTTTTTCGCGTTCGCTGCCTCCTGAAGGAGTTCAATGGCCGTTTCGGTCTGAAAATAATAATAATATATTATATTTAAGATAACATTTTTTTTCTGGTAAAGAAAACACGTCGTTTAAGTACACGTTATTATTTTTATTGTTAAGACTTGCCTCTTCGTGCAGGCGTTTTATCAGTCGGGCCCTGTCGACTTTTAACTGGTCGATCACATCAGTCTGCTTGACCGTATAGCGACGTATACCGTTGAATTCTAATAGCGCCAAATGTGCGTCTTTTTCACTGATGGCAGATTCCAAGGCTTCTTGTCTGAAAATTATAAACATACAACAAATTTAGAGTATATTTTAGACAAAACCTAATTAGAAGGTTAGCCTTCCTAAGTTAGCCGAACCTAACCAACGCAGACATACTAAAGGTATTTTTTTGCCTATATATAAATATAATAATAATATATATTATCAGCATTCAGCTCATATTATAGATGGTGATTGGGAGGGGGAGGGATGTTATAAGGTTCGACAAAAAATTCAGAGGCCTGCCAAAATTAAAATTATTTGTTTTTGACTCAATTTGTGTAAGAATATTTTAGCCACCATAAAATTCGATCAAATCTCCGCCACTTGGGCCATTGTAAAACAAAAGCCGAGGAACTCATTCTGCCGAATAGTAATTAGTAGGTTTCAAGTGTACCTATAGTGATCGAATGGGTCATTATAGTGACCTAATATAAATAAAAGCTCTTGTGGATGCGCACATTTCAATTCAAAATTAAAACACAGAATGTACCTATATGATAACGATTATGAAATTCTGGTAAGGGTTAAAAATTAAAATATTAATATAAACTATATACTCGTAAAAACAAAACGTCCCAATTATAGCTGGCGTTAAACAATACTGTACACAGATATTTTATCTACTGATGATGCGCGGCCACCTGAATAATAATAATGATCATAATATACAAAATAATTAATTATTTGTATTGTCCGATGACATCGGAAAACGAACGATTATGATGGTAGGCATTATAGAAATATTATGTTTTTCTCACGCGATCGGAGTGCTAAAAAACATTCGTCGTCTGCAAGGTCTACCGCCGTGTCGTCCATAATATTATGTATTTGGCCGAGTTGCATTATTTCTAATATACAACTACGTAGGCATTGCAGCAGTACGTAGTAAGTACGTTCGGCGACTATATTACCTATTATTATTATTATTATTATTATTATTATTATTATTATTATTATTATTATTATTATTATTATATTATTATTATTATTATAACACTCTATTGTCGCACCGCCGCACGCGATCGTCGGAGATACGTGGCCGCCGAACAATGGCAAAGGGTCATGGTTACAGAATATTCCGGACATTCCGTCACCCCACGTCCGACTTACGTTATTTCTTTTTTTCTGTGATTTACCGATAAGGTCGACGATAACGTCGTCACCCCGATGAGTGTGTTGCACAGTCACACCACGACTATAAGCGGAATCGTCAAAGACTATTGACTCAGATCTATATAATATATTATATAGGTAGGTACCACCCATACCTACCAACCGAGCGCTCCGAGTGTTCTACTGTTCTAAGTACCGGATGTTTTAAAATTCAAAGATTTTTAAACGTCGATATAATGTTATTATTGTATCATATGTGTCAATATTTCGTACAAAAGAATTCAACAAAACGTCAATAGAGCGAAGTAAACTTTCGTTATTTTGTAGTATGAGTTATATAATAGCTGAACGGCAAACACGTACCTATATTTGCCGTTACAAATCAATCCCGCACGGCTATAACAGTTTCAAATCGTACGCCGTATCGCGTGAATTTCATCGTTCTCATTTTTGTTTTATTGGTATATAACAGGGGTGGCTACTAGTTTTAATTCTGGGAGCCACAACTTTATGAAGCTAATTTGAAGCGTGCCTCATTGTTAAGAGATGTTTATAAAATGAAGACACATTTTTAATTTTATAACAAATGAAGGGAACATTAAATGTTAAATATTAAATAATATTATATTATAATATTACATACAATTAAACGTTTATTTATTTATAGAAATATCTTAGAGCCGCACAAAACTGACTCAAGAGGCACACGTGGCTGGCGAGCATCGTTGTGTTCATCCATGGTATAATATAATAATAATATTCGGGGGGACGAGGTGGCCGAGTGGTCTAACGCGACGGATTCGGCACAGCCGGTCCGAGTTCGATCCTCGACCACTGGGCGGCATTTTTCTCCGTGCAAGTCACGGTGTCCGGAGAACAAGTGCCGCCATCCCCCCACCCCGGGGCACGGCAGAAACCTACGGGTGCCCCATTAGAAATTCTACCAAACACAACACACACGTGTACCAACCTACCCAATATAAAACCTACCAAACCTTCCCAATATAAAACCTACAGTGCCCTCTCCACACCCAATGGCCTATGTTGCCGCGGGTTACCCAATAAAAAAAAAAAAAAAAAATAATAACATTCACACCGAACGTGAGTACCTATATCGTCATTCGGCAACCCATCCCACCATTTTGTTAGTTGAGCTGTGGGTGTTTTTCGTATTTGTAATTTTATCAGTAATATTAGTGTTGTGAAATTGACATCGAATTAAACAAAACATTAACATTTTACATTACTGTTTACAAAACAAGTTTAAGAAAATAACTAATGTAAGGTGTTGACTGGGAGTAAGAGCTTTGTATCAAGAGTAATAGTAAAAAATGTTTATCGCTAATTAAAAAATTTATAAATTTATCTAAATGAATTCATATACTTTTTAACATGGGTATATAAACAGCATCATTTTAAATATTTTTTTAATTGTTTTTATACAATTTGGTACAAATGGAACCTCCCCCGAATTTTTCCTATTGTGGACCAATGTGGTAGGTTGGTACCAGATTATTTTCATTATACTATTATGCATGTGTTTAAGTGTCATGAGTATCGGATTTTATTGGTAAGCTATGTTCCTATAATAATAACAATAACGAACTTGAATATTATGAGTTATGGCCGAACCGCACCCTATGCTCGGGTACACCTACAGGCTACGACCAAATCTAAACCACTGTACGGCAAGCTTAAGCTTTAAACTGATCGTTTTTCTGTGGAATAGTACCAAAAATATATTCTATTATGTAATATGCATGCATTGAAATGTTGATTTTTGAACTGATACTATTATAATTGGTCGAATTAATTTTTATAGAACCGTTAGATAAAGATAACATTTTTAATAACCATTTTTTAACCATACACATTTGAAACAGAAACACGATTTGTTTTTCATAATATACTACTTAACAGAGTTCGTAATTAATGAGCGAGATAAAATAAAGATTGCAGTAAAAGCAAACCGTTTTATATCGGCTCAAATAAATTCCAATGCTTTTATTAATTTGACATTTTGGACTATTTTTATATAGAGGTACTTGAATATTTATTTCAAACAAGGTACAAATATTCGTTTTGCAGATTGTCTTATGTGCGTTAAAACATCGGGGACAAATATATTTTTGTTTTACTCGATTAGGTACCTTAATTGTGATAACTCTTGAAGTTTCTTTCGCCTTTCAGACTGAAGACTGAATAGCTGTTCTTCTAACGCCTCCAGTCTCTTGTACAGCCCACGACAATTTTTGCATTGGTTTTCTGCCAAAGACAATCGCTCTTCCAGTCCACAGACCTGTTCAAGACAAACAGTCATTATTATTCAACTAAATATTTTTAACATATTGTAATCGTTATATAAAGACAATCGTTATTAAACAATATTCATCAGATTAATGTGCCGTCTACCTACTGTTGTACTAGTACTAACATTAAATTGAATTGTTTTCTTTTAAAAACACAGTGTCATTGCGCTAGTTTAAATTCGTAAGAGAAAATTAAATTTAAAAAATATTATTAAACTTAACAAAAGTATAATATTCTATTATAATATTAAATGTTTGTTTTCATCTAATATACAACAATAATTTGTATACCGTAAAACAATTCGTTATAGGCAACTAAACATACACACACACATATAGTATACAAACTGCCCTGCCAAACGTTTTCCGTGCCAGGGATTAGTTTTTTTTTTAAAAATATGTATACCTACTAATTATTTATAATAGTAGGTAATGTAATAATGTGTGACCAATGGCAAGCATTTAAATAAACAAAAATAATATTGGTTTTTGTGAGCTGAAAAAAATGCACGTGTAAGCTACCCTTAAGTTACCTATAAGTGTTACTCTTTCATTTAAAGGAAATCGCACGACTATTATCGGATGACTGATTAGTGGTTACTGGTTACCGATAGTATAAGCATCAAAGATCTCATTTTCACATTTATATAGATAGATTATTATATTATATGTTATAACTTGTAGATCATAATAATATATTGTAACATTTAACACATTTTATTTAGTATATAAATCCACTTCATAATTTATTATATTTTATATAATAATATTTTTTTAAATGTTTATAACTTATTCTCGATTTTTTAAATCGTATGTCTGACAAAAATAATATTTTAAGTGATTGGCAAATTGAGAGAAAAAAAAACAACGTGTCCCTTAAAAAAACAAGCCTATTTTTCTATATTATTGTTAATGGACCGTTTCGTGATAGTCAGTTATAATCTGTGGTAGTTAATACCTGATCCTGAATGTCCTTTCGTTTGATCTGCTCTTGGAACAAGTCATCCTCGCGTTCCGATATGATCGTTACGCTCTCTTTTAGCGCCTCCTGAAGTTCTTCAATGTGATCGTTTTTAAGCTGTATTACGTCCAGCAAATCTTCCAGTTCTTCTGCGAATTTCCGTTCTAGCTCGCATTTAACGTGTTCGACGTTGCCGATTAACGTTCCGACGTCCTCTGGTAGGTCTATATTCTACGGGAATGGACGTACGGGGATGGAGTAATAATAACAAAAAATAAATGATATAGAAAAACAAAACAATGGTAACTACAAAAATAAGAGTTCAACAGCTGGCCCTTCTTCTAAAAACAATTTACCGGATTATAACACTTTCTTTCCTTTGGAATTGATAAATATATACATTATTATAATATTATAATATAATTAAATATGAAATTAGTTTAATATTAAAATCGCAGTAGCGAATTCAACGAGGTAATATTTATGTATGTACAATTTTTGTGGTAAAAATAAAAATAAAAACAAAAAATAAAAATAATATGAAACGAAAACAATTATTCAATAATAGTAAATAAATAAATTAGTTTTTTTCAAACTTAACTAAATTGTGACAGCACAAACGGTTTACTTTTTGTAATTGAAATAAGTCTTATAATGAGATATGATTTAAGTAAAAAATAAAACAAATTAAAAAAATAATTATTTGTTTTTTTTTTCTTTGGTTATTGGAATAGTCCTTTCAAAAAGGTTGCAGGGCCAGGCTGTGTACGCAAAAATAAATAAAACAAAAAATAAAATAAAACAAGTGGAAAGATTAAGGAAAGGTAAGATAAATAATTTTGGGTTAGTACAATTGTCATATTATGATTAAATATATAAATTATTAGAAAACGACGCCATACGATTTATTATAGTTAAAATTTGATTCTGTGAGCATGTTTAGGATATAATAATATGCACTGTTTACTTCTACGTTTTATGAATGTTATTTGTGTTTTATATTTAATTATTATTAGTTTGTTAAAACAAATATGAAAAATAAATACAGTTTTAATGGTATTTTGAAATAATTATGTTTTAAACGCTTTAAAATGTTTGAGTAGGTATTTTTTTTATACAGTGTTTTAGAATGGTTTATATTTTAAATAATTAAATAATATGTTCTTATGAATGCTACTTCATTCATTTTTATAAGCAAATTATTTCAATGTAAAAATAAGTTTGAAAAACAAAGTTGATTGATTTCCTTAATATAAATTCTTACTGCTGTACATAACAAACGTGTTAACACATATTTTATACTTTTATTTGTTAGTTTATAATATTATATGGGATTTTAAATGAAATGGTTACGTATTGTACATGGTCTTATGTATCGTATAAAGTTTTATTTGTTTAAAATAAATAGTTTCTATTAATTATTCTGCACCTAAATTACAATTTAAGGAAAAAGTTATAATTTTGTTTTTACTTTATTTTCAAATTAAATAAAAATACTATGGTTAATAATATTATAATAACCGTTTACTTTTAATACGTTTACTTTTAGTTAGTAAATTAGATGAAATCTTAAAAAGTTTTTAATTTCATGAATTGTTATTTAAGTAATAATGTGTCGTAATAAACTTAAGACTGATGGCCATTTTGTTAGTAAAAGTGTACATTATATTGTGGCCCGCCAGCTTATATTAAAGGCGTCGTTTTCAAATTAGTTTATTCGATGTTACCTCATCGTCTTTTTTCGGCTGTCTCGAAGGATGTGGCTGTTGCTGCTGCTGCTGAGATGATGGATGCGGCACTCTCATCTTAGGTTGTGCATTTTTCAAAGCTCTAAAAATATTTTAATACATTTAAACATGAACTTGAAATTAAAATTCGTGTTGTGTACGTACTCTTGTAATTCTCTGATTTGTTTCTCTTTCGCATTTTGTTCTTCCTGACCCATTTGTACTACTTGTAGCAGTCTTTCCATGTCTGTCTGCGATCTACTTGCCTCATCCTTGGATTTTTCCAATTCTTTTTGTAAACTTTCAATCTGGCTTTGCAGTCTTTTGATTACATCACTGTCGCCGGCTTGCGACTTGCCCTGAAACATTGTAATTTTAAAATTAAAAATCACCTTGAAACGGTATCACAACTTACTTTGTTTATTTGGGACTCTAAGAGATCCAAATTTTCTTTTCGTTTTTTTAATTTGGCGTCCAATTCCGCCACGTGCTTTTCTTTTTCTTCCAACTGTCTCGACCTACCATCGACACTTTTTCTAAGTTCTTCAAGCTGTCGACGTTGTGCTTCTAATTGTCTTTTCTGTTCCTCTAGTTGTGCTTTTAACGAGTTTGTTTCTTCATTTGATTTCGATGCTATTACATGTGCTTTTTTCTGAGCTTCTTGTAATTCAAGCTAATAATAAAAAAAAAATTAATTAATTAATAGGTATGCAGTTATAAAAAATAGCAATAATTAACAAAAAAAAAATAACAACGAAAAAAAAATTAAAAGTTTATTAAAATAAAAATAATAATAGATTGGTACATTCAAATAATAATAATTTATTTATTAATAAATAATAATATAGTATGATTTGAATGGAAATAATAGTACAAGGTGGATATAAACCAATTGGCCAACCTGCTTCTTTTCAAGTTCGTTTCGAATCTGTTGATTTTGATGTGACACTTTATCTTTTTCTAAAGCAAGGTTTTTGAGCTCACTCTGAGTATGATCTAGTTCGTCCAAGAGTTTTCTCACATCTTCTTTCAAGGCATTGTCGTTCGACGTCGCTGATATCTGAAGTTGTTTTTCTAACGTGGTGACTTTAGAAGTATATTCGTCAGTCTTCCGTTTGTTCTCAGTCTGAAGAACTTGCAATTGTTTTTTAAGCTCGGAAATAGCAGCTTCCTTACTGTTTATCTGTTGTTGTGCTGACTGTAGTTTCTTTTGAAGTTCTTCAGTCATCATTCGTTGGGCATCCATAGATTTCTGTAAATTAGTTCTTTCACCATCCACACCCTGGTCCCGCTCTCTTAACGCCACTTGCATTTGTTGTATTGCCTGCTGAAGAGTTTTTGTTTCTTGTTCTTTGATCGCTAAGTTTTGTCTACAAGTATCCAACTCTTTATCTTTTGTTCTTATCAGATCTCTTAAACGAGAAGAGTCTTGCTCGTTGTTCTGTTTGGCACTCGTGTCTAGGTTTCTGAGATCGGCCTTTAATCGCTTAACTTCATCTTTTTCTATTTCCAAACTTCTTTCGGAAGTTTGCAACTTGTCTTGGCATTGTAACAACACTGACTGAGACTTCTTTAACATGTTTATTAGCTCATCTCTTTCAGAAGTTACTTTTTTCAAGTCCACGTCAAGTTTAGACAGTTGTTTTTGTGACTCTTCCAAACGCCTCTCACTGTTCTTCATCTGTTTCAACAGTTCTTCTCTCTCTGTTAGTATGATACTAGAACTATCCAGTCGTGATTTCCATTCCTGCAACTGTTTTTCTTTAATTTCTAGTTTTTCCTTGAGAATTTCTTTTTCTCTTAGTGCTTGATTCAAATCTTGTTGGACCTTAACAATATTTTCTTTTACGTGATGTTCAGAATTTGATAAAGACATTTGCTGTTGTTCTAGTGCTCGTTTGACTTGATGTAGCTCAGTTTCTAATTTTAATTTATCTTCAGAAATCCTGTGACATTTTGCTTGACTTTGTTCAAGGCGGTCTCGCAATCGATCTTCCGACATGGTGCGATCGAAATCTCCAAAGTCTTTGCATGTACTTTGTGATCTTCCTAACACTGGTTTGTCCCTCATAAACCTATCGTAATCTCTTTCTGGTTTGAATTGTAATAATTCCGCTTCAACTCGAACCAAATCAGTTTTCAATTTCTCATTTTCCTTCTTTAGTTTATCTACATCCATCTGCGTTCTATAAAGCTCCATTTCAGTTTTTTCCTGTGACTGTTTTGTTTTTGCATAACGATCTTTAGTTCTTTCAAGGTCAAAACTATTTTGCTCTCCAACCGTAGCAATTTCTATTCTTAATTTGTCATTATCCGTTACTAGTTTGTCACATTTCATTTGTAACTTTTCATGATCCAATATAAACTTTTCATTTTCTTTTTTAAATTTAGCATATTCTGATTTACTCTTTTCCAATTCCATATTTATATCATGCATTTTATCTTCTAATTTCTTACACGTTGACTGAAGTTTCTCTGATTTTTCCATTTCTTGAGTATATTTAGTTCTAAACACCTCCAATTCTTCTTTCATTCTTTCTTGTTGCCTAACTGAATATCTTTCTGCTTCATCTCTAAATGTAGACGCCTGTGTTTTATATAACTCAATATCCGATTGTGACTTTTTGTACTCAATCATAAGTTTGTTATATTTTTCAGATATTTTTTCCAGTTCAATTGAAAGTTTATTTACATCTTTCTGTTGGTCTTCGAGCAACACCTGTGTTTTAGAAACTTGTGAATGAGCTCTTTCCATTTCGTATGCATTATTCATAGCTTCTGTCTGTAGTTTATCTCTTTCTGCTGACAGCCTTCTTACGTCCATTTGCAATTTGTCACACCGTTCCTTCATTATGTCCAAGTTATCCATTAGGTGATCTTTTTCGTCTTTGAATTTATCTTCTACGTCTTTAGTCCTTTCTAACTGTATTATTAGCCTGTCATATGATTCCTGTAGCTCTTGAATTTCAGATTTAGATTTTCTTTGATCATCTCTGGCTTTCATAGCATGTAGTTGTAATTTTTCCATTTCTAATTTAACATCATCTCTTTCATTCTCAACAGTTTCTAAAGATTTCTTGACTTGATATAGTTCATTTTGTAATCTAATAAAAAAAAAAAAAAAATAGAAAATAGTATTATTTGTTATATATTTATACTGTAAAATTGTTACCTATCGTATTTCTCCATAACTCTATCCAACTCATCTTTAGCAGCATTTTTATCCTGTACGGCTTCGTACATTGCTTTCTGACATTTTTCTATTTTTTCCTTTTGCAAATCAACTTCATTTATAGCATCTTCCTTCTCAAGCTGTAAATAGAAAACAAAATACAAATATGAACAGTTGATGATAACAATAGCCTTTATAAAATAAAATTCAGAATAAATCAATTATTAATTTACTGGTATGTGAAACAATTTGACTTAAATCAGGATTACATATGTTTTAGATCTAATCGATAATTTAAAAATTGATGTAAAATATTTAATAAATATTGTTAAAATACGTATTGTTTAAGTAGGCACCTGTGTTTTTTTAAACATTGATTGTGCCTTCTCAAATCTTTCTTCAGTGAGATCAAGTTCAGCTTGGATTTTTTCTTTTTCTCTTTGATATTTCATTATTTGTGAATGGAATAGATCAGCGTCATTTTTATTTTTCTCACTGTCGTCCAACAATTGATTTTTCTCTTTTTGCAGTCTGGCTACCATTGACTAAAACAATAAAACAATATTATATATTGGTATAATATATTTATTTAATTTACTAGAATTTACTTGGCTTATTTCATATTTAGCCTTTAAGTTTTCGAACTCTATTTGAATAGTTTCCTTGTCTTTTTGTAGACGTCCAGCTTGTCCAAGTGCTTTGTCTAATTGTGTTTGAACATTAGTAAGCTCAAACGTATTTTGTTCCTTTTCAATATGCCACTAGACATATAAAAATATAAATTTACTTATATTTAGAATAATTAAAAAAAAATTTATAAAAAGTCGTTATCGTATGTATATTTCAGATTACCTTTCTGAGTTCACTCGTAGTCTTATTTAACG
Source organism: Metopolophium dirhodum (assembly GCF_019925205.1). Classification (NCBI taxonomy): domain Eukaryota; kingdom Metazoa; phylum Arthropoda; class Insecta; order Hemiptera; family Aphididae; genus Metopolophium; species Metopolophium dirhodum. The sequence continues at coordinate 19,829,410 of NC_083563.1, read as the reverse complement.
TATCTTGCACTCGATCGGTTTCTCTTTGTGCATCGTCTAACATCATTTGTAATTTTTCTTGCTGAAGTTGTGCTTTGCCTAGTGTGCTCTGAGATCGTTCCAAATCTTCTTTAGTTTTTTCTAACTCTACCAAAGCCTTTTCTCTTTCGGCGAGGATTCTAGTTACACTTGATTGATTACGCTCGTATTCGTCCTTGACATTATTAATATCACCTTGGGACTTTTCTAGTTTTGTTACTAATCTATATATCTCACCTTGAGACACCTCATGTTTTTCTTGTAACGCCTTAATTTCACCCAATAGCTTATCATTATCCGCTCGAGTTATGCGGAGGTCAGCTTGTGCCGCTCTCAAATCTGCAAGCGCTTTGTCAGCTCTGTCTTGTACTCTGTCCATTTCTTGTGATTTGGTCAGCGTACTTCTACCGAATGTCGTCTGTGATAATTCTAAATCTTGTCGTAGCTGGGCATTTTCGAGTTCTAATCTTGCAAATTTCTGTCTGGTATACTCCCAATCCGCTCCACTTCTATTCACTTCACTTGAAGCCTTTTCTAATTCAGCCTTTGATTTTCCGAGTTCGCTCTGTGATTGTTCCAATCGTTCTTCCAAACGATTTTTTTCAGAATTTGCTCTATTTAATCGAGTGTGGATCTTTTCCACTTCGCTTTCTAGTGCATGAAGTTTTAATTTAAAATCAGCGATATCCCTTTCATGTAAGTCTCTTTCTTCCTGTCTGTCTTGTTCAGCTCGATCTCTTTGCTCTCGTAATTGGTTCATTTGTTTCTCTTTATCTCCTATCGCCTCTTCTAAACTTGTAACCGCACCTTCAGATGAGCATTGATGTGCTTGAAGTGACGCTAGTCTTGTTCTAGCCATTTCCACTTGGTTGTCTTTTTCTTTCAATAGGTCTTCTAAATTTTCAATCTAAAATATTCAATACAAACATAAGTTGGAGTCATTGTAGTAATCGTAAGCGTTGTATCAAATCTACTTACAATAATACTGTGGTGAATATAATAAGCCGAACAAAATAAAACTTTGCACTTTACTATGTAATAAAGAACTAATAATGAAGAAATAATAAAAAAATACATACAATAAATAATAATACTTTTACTGATTCGTGATAACTAAATACAAATTATACTACAAAATGAATACAGAACGCATAATAAATAAAATATAAATTTGTATATACTTTTCTTTGCAAGACGTTAATTTTTCTATCCTTAATATCCACGTGATCCTTGAGCTCGTTGATTTCGTTTGTCACTCTATTTTTTTCTTGAGTAGCTTGCAAAGCGGTTTGTGTTTTTTTCTCAATTATACGATTTTTTTCTTCAAGTCGTGAACGTAATTCTTCAACCTGTTAAATTTAAATAATGTAATTATAAACGCTTTGAATGAACAAATTTATCTCCGAAACCTACAAAAATATCGTTTATGCATACATAATTTTATTTAGTGGAATTTTTAGTCTAGTTCCTACCATGATATTATAATATACTCTAAAACGACTATAGTATTGCTTGTCGTCATATTGTTTTGTGTTGTAACTTTAATAATATAATAATTTTGCACAGTGCTATAAAAATTGTATGAGAAGTAAACAGAGATAGAAATAGAGAAGTACAATCATGCATAAAAAATAAAACCATTACAAATTAAGATTAAAATAAAACAGATAAAACTGTAACGACATTGAAAATATACAAAATAATCCATTATAAAAGTCACTCATTTTTCATAATATTTAAAGTTTAGGTATTATTTTTTTTTCTTACATTGTTTAATAGCTAATATAGTTTAATGTATTTTACATTATTCTAATTCATACTCATAGTAATAACAAATTAAGACCATGTTTTATTATTAAATCGTAAGATATATTTTCTACTCAAAAATGAGTACACAAAATTTAAGTTAAAAACATTTTTTTGTTCCTATCGATATTTTATAATATTATGTTAAGTTTAGATTTGTGATATTGAGAAAACCTATAAAATCTGTATGGTTCTATATTTTTTCAAATGATTATTAATAAATAATGAACTTTGATATTATTTTTGATATTGAATATGTATTGATACATTTAAATGTATAGATAAAATACTTTGTATATTAATTTAAATAAAACACATAAATTACATAGTTTGTAAATCAAAAGTTCTTCCAGTTTTTAATTACAGTGAGACAAGAATAAATTATAATAATTAATAATATAGAAAGTAGATATACATTTATATAACAAATAGGTACTTAGAAATATTAAAAATTAGTATTTTAACTATTAAAAAATGTAATATGAAATACCTAAAGTTGTATAATTGATAAATATAGATAACGCTGGATATTATGTAAAACGTGATGCTGTGTGTAGTTTTAAACGCCCTGTTTACCTTATAAATATACTTAAATAGTTTTTGGTTTATTTCTTCCTTTTCACTTTACGCTATAGCAGCTTAGTATGCATTTGGAAAATAACCCAAATGAAAAATTGATTGTATAACACTTACGTCCGCTTGTAACATTGTGTAATGTTCTTCCTTTGCACTCAAGGACTCTTTCAGCACTCCAATATGTCTCTGGTAGTCGGTGTGTTGTTCTTCCAAAGTTTTCATTTTGGCACTCATTGCCACAATCTCTTGATCACGTCTTTGGATTTCCGACCGGAACTCTTCTAACTGTACACGATACCAATATCACATTATGCAACTACAGCGGGCTGTCATATCCTCTCAATGTCACTCAAATGAACGCATTAGATAATATATTGTTTTAGCACACACCATTTATACAGGGAATCGCTATTATAGTATTATTATGGTAATGACTTATTAGGATGTGAACATCGATGAAAATGTTTTATTCATTATAATCATGCATGGATACTAAATAACAATTGAGTGAATTTTAAATACATCATGACGTTACGAAAGGTTAGGTTATCTAACATGCTTTTGAAATTGATAGAGGTGTAGATTATTTTTAACATGAATATTGTGTTATATTATAATGTTATGAAAATGATTTTATTCTAAGAAAATAATTACCTACACGTTATTTATACATGATTATTTTATTATCAGGATTATTGTATTTTTCTATTCTGTTCCTAAGAATAAATAACTTTCAGATAAATTGTTAAAAATAAATCAATATATTATTTTACCCAACTGTGTATCAAAAAAAAATGCAAATACAATAATATGTAACAGTTTTTACTTTTTGGGCAATATTTATTTTTAAGTTATTAGTATTTATATTATTATCATTTAAATCTCAATGATAAGTCGGAGTTCACAGGCTAGATAAATTGTTTTTAAATGTACTGTTTAAAACAAAAATAATTAGGTACTGATATAAGTTATCAAAAAGTAATAAAATAACCTATAATTGTTTATTAATTATGAATAACATTTTATAGTAAACGAGTTTATTCAATTTATGTTACTTATTGATAATTTATGTCTTTATGAATAATAATATAAAATAGCTATTGTTCTAAGTTCCTGGTATATCATATTATATTTAAGTACACAATTTCATCTATGATTCGATTTTTTTGAAAAAAACATTAGGTATTATTATTATTATTATTATTAGATTGTTCTTACCTTTTATGCAATGCAGTGTAGCACGTTAATAAAGAAGCAACAATCTAAATCTACTCATGTGCTTTACAAATAATAAATGTTATCGTTATCCAGTCTGTTTATAGTTATAGTCACCTATCCTGCCATACCCACCCGTTATTATACACCGTACACGTTTTTTTTTAATCATCGGTAGCTGTGGTTTTGATAGGAGGAACACAACATCTCAAGTCCAAAAAGCATTCCAAGGGTGGTTTGAAAAGATAAAAATAGATTAAAGTTTCAAACCAAGATCGTCACATTATTGCAGATGAACCAAGAAGTTGAAAAGTGCATGACATACAAATGGTGAAAAACAAGCAGGGTCAAGAGATGTCCGCCGAAGTCGCATGCGGTCAGTCCGTTGGCTACTCACTTGGTGCTTGAACGCTGGCGCTGCTGCGAACTGAACGCTCCTGTCTAGTGCGTGGCCCGGTGACCCGGCGTACAGTCGCATCCTATCCAGTTCCTGTTCAAGGAGACCGACTTCTTTTTCCAATGTCGCTATGCGAGCATCCTTTGTCTCCAAAATAGCCGTCAGCGTGCCACTGGAAGCCACCCCCACGTTTTGTGTCTGGTACGCTTTTTCTAACTCCATTTGCAGAGCTTTTAGATTGTCATTGGTGGCTTTTAGGTCCTGCTTGGTCGAATCACAAACAAAAAAACACGTGTTTCACAAAAAAGGGTTTTGGCTCGGAGTGGGTATACATAGGAGTATCTAGCCACCATTCGCCCCTATCAAAAAAAAAAAAAAAAACAAATGTCCATTTCAAGTGTCCTCATGCAAGTCCTTGGACTGTTGGACGGAAGAGACCACCATTACCGAAGGGATGTATATTGTGGTAGGTGACTGGTATCGAGAACAGGAGCCCATTTACGAAACACGGTCCGGCATGCAAGACCCAATAAGAATCAATTTATTCTTACAAAAAAAAAAAAAAAAACTATACGACAAATTGAAAACAATTTCTCGAAGGTATTCGTAGTCATTTGTACGTTTGGGTTGTTTTTTTGTTTTTTTTTTTTTGCAGTGTGAGTGTGTGTCTGTGTGTGTACTCACGCGCTTCGTACTGTTGAGTTCCTGATCCCGATTCCTGATAACAGACTGGAAGTGGTGGACAAGGTTTTCACTCTCTAACAGTCGTGCCTCTAAATCAACTTGACGGGCCTCTAATTCAATCGCCTCTACCACTTTACCACCTACAAACATCCAAAGCAATTACATATAAAGCCATCGAATTACACACTAAAAAAAAATAATAAAAATAAAAAAAAATAATAATAATAATAACTACGTCGAGGTTGGTAATTTGTCTTGGAGGGGTGTTTTTAAAAAATAAAAATAATTATAAAATGCGTTTATAGTGCGATACTACTACGAGTTCTTGGGCTGGTAACTCTAAATGTTATGATAATGTTATCACAATATATTGTATAATGATGACATTTTTTTTTTTTTGATTTGAGATAAGTGAAGCAGGAGAGACGAGACATTAAGACGCAAAACATTTTGGCACAGTTCCTTCGGAAAAAAACGTAAGCGTATGTTTTTGTCCATAATATATTGTTATAAACAACTTCTTTCATACCTATACATTAATTAAACCGATTCAGTGCGTTAGACCTTGGAGGCCTAAGTTGTCCCGTCTTAGTCTCATCGTGTGAATAAAATAATTACAAACAATAAGTACGTACATATTATTATGTATTAATGAAAACCATATTAGAGTTGCCAACCGGTCCGAACAAATCAACGTACAGCGAACATTACAACAACAACATAAAAATAAATAAAACGTCTATTAACACAACTGCAGCAAGCTTGGTAAATTATTATTTAAGTAATAATTGAATATAATAGGCATTTCGTGTGGTATATACTATATCATAATTCTGGAAGTAGTGCATGTGTGTATATATGTGTTTGGTGTGCTTAAGAGAGAAAAAGAGAGAATATTTTTTTATGAGAAGATACAACAAGGCAAAACACACTGAATTGGCTGTTAACTGAAAGTTCTGATTGCGAACGTTTGAAACGACCTGCTTTTGTGCCATCAACTGCATTTGCTGAAATAACTGTCTCTCCTCCTCCTTGCCTGCTAAAACAAACGCATCTTACATTTTGCCGTTAAATGTTTTATTTGTTTAAAAAAAAAGAATAAAAATATCAAGTGCCATATTTATGTTGTGTTGTTATTATTATCACAATTTTTTTTTTTTTTTTGGGCGTTGAGCTGTTTTCAGGTGAACAGTCTGAACAACACGGTAATGCATACAACATATTACTACTCACCAACGCCTTTGTTCTGGAGCATATCCAAAAGCTTCTTTATACTATCGTCTCTAGACTGTAAGGTTTGTTTTTGCGTCTCTATCCTGAGCTCTAATTCCTGTAGACCGAAATTAATATCATTACATGGTGACTGGTCGCCGTTGTCCGGACAACAAAAAGGTTTGTGTTCCGTATATATGTATAGGTACCTTAATAGTCTCTCTGAGGATGGCCACTTCTCGGGTCAAGTGGTCGTTTTCGTTCAACAGCAATTCTACTTGCTGCGTTAGTTCCATATTTGGCCCCCGCATTCGCATTCTCAGCTCTTCTTCCAGTTGACGCACCAACATCGATTGTTTCTAAAACAACAAGTAAAATGAGTATGTCAAAGTGGTCGCCGTACAATATCAATATTTGATGTTCGAAGTATAATTATTATTAATTATCATCAGTGCACTTATATAATGGACTGTTGTGCGCGTGTTAGTTATTTGAGCGGAACACACAAACGCACGCGTTTGTGTATAAAATAATTATCATCTAATTTTATAAGGAAACTATGCCCGACCGACCTTCTCTGAACGTTTGTATTAAGTAGCTAATTATTATATACAGCCGTTTTCTTGCCGATATATCACACTTTCAATGGACGTCTAATCCGATTTACGTGACGCGTAATCCCCGGTATACAGTTTTATAATTGCTATGGCGGCAATCCGGATTTTAGACCACGGTTGCGGTACTTTGCGTTTATAAGACTTTTACCACCCGTGCTCGGCGAGCCATTATTATACCATAATAGTATGTCGCGCCATTTACCGGCGACAATTTCGTCTCCAACGCGATTATAGGTACAAAAATAGGTATATTGTCTGGGCATTTTTTTCGTTGGAATACAAAACGTCCGGGTACAACACGTGCCTATATATTGCGCAAACGACGTTCTAAAGCGTTTATAGGAAGAATATTATAATAGTTATAATATGATCGTGTATATCACGCTTGGCTGGGAAAAAAAACGATATTATCGTGAGTCGGCGGAGGAGACGCCGCGTGTGTGAGAACTAATTCGGCTCGGACGCACTTTACTAATTTGTTACATATAGCTATTACTGCACGGTAGCGTGCAGCAGAAGACTAATAATTGTTTTATTTTTAATTTCACATTGTTCGCGCGTTTGACCGGAGAAAAGTTCAAGGAGACAATAATAATATAATTATAATATTTGCACGAGAGTCTCCCGCGATATCGTGAAATAATCACTATATACAGGAAACAACATACGCGTGCACGATCAAAACGAATACGACGTACTTAATATATTATTTTATCATTATGGACTTTATAAGACACGCCCGACGATAATACTATTACGATATCATATACTATTATATCACTCACCGTCGTGCAGAAAAGTCCCGGGCGCCCATCGCGAGAAAACAAACAATATTATGAAAATCGCGAAGAGTATATTCGCAATGATGGTATATCATTTATATGTTAATATATCACAGTAAAATGCCATGTTATCGTCATCGTTCGGTTTGCGAATGTATATTGAACGGTGAGACGACACGACGCTGCGATGTTTCCCCGCCTCTATCGTCGGCGTACGCGTATATAATATTATAATTAATATAATAAAAAGGGATACGTTTTTTTTGTCGTTTCCTTTACACAAAACATTTGGTTAGTCGTGTCAAACGAATAGGTTCAATTTGGCCCACGTTGATTCTCATGATCTATTTTAATATTGCACATTTTAAGCATAATTCATTTATATTTTAACTATTAAGACACGTTAAATGCATGTTTATTCAATATAAAGTGTTGTGAATTAGGCTCCTCATTTCAATTTTATGAAATAAATGATTTTGTATTTAACGGAAAAAGTTTAAGAAATAGGTATATGAATTTATTTAAAAGTAGGTAAGACTAATACTAATAATTTAGCTTACGCATTAACAGCAGTGACTTTTTGTTTTAAAATAATATTATAAGAAGCTTCGCTGTCACTTAATGATATTATTATTATTTTTATTGTACCTAGCTGGTAGATTCATTGTTCATATACCTACTTTTATTGCATATTTTAGCATAGGTTAGGTTTTAACAAAACGAAAAGGATATTTTATGTCACATATAAATCCTTCATAGCCACTAATAATAAGTAACAACGTAGTATATAATAATATTAAGCTAGACGCGTCTTGTCGGCAGTTAAAATAATAATTGCTTGGTTATTAATGGGCCCATCCCCACGTATTCGGGCGCGCCTATTAATTATTCTTATTTATATCGACCGCGGTATCGTTCGTTCCTTATATTATTATTATTTTCAGCGTGCAGGCTTGTGTCTGAACAAATTATTACGGATCGATTTGAGGGGGGAGGGGAGGGGTAGCTGTTGACGGTTAGCTTGTGAGCGGGGGCGGCGGAGCGAAAAATACCGCCGAATAAAAATATTAACTTTTATATTGTGTTAACAAACCACACGTAGAATAAAGAGTACACGTAAAGTGCGATTTGACATTTTGACATGTTCATTCGTATGCGCGTATAACAGTGCACCCCCACCCCCCTTAAACCTCCCACGAACACTGTGTGGAAACGCCTGAGTGTTATTCGTGCAAACGTCTTCCCAAATGCGGACGGATGCGATGTTTTCTCGACGGTTTTATTATTTCTTTCTTATTTTTTCAAACGCCACGTGTACGCCATATAACAATATTTGCGAGTCGCACAGAACCAGGTCAAAAGAAAAACGATAAAAAAAAAATCTATACCACTCGGAGGAGAGAAAAATGTAAACGACAAACGCAGACTGCGCGCGCGTACGTATATATACATTACATTACGATGCGCATACGATTATTCTCGTTTATACGTCCTAAACATTGGCTCTCGGCCGCGACGGCGTGCAGCGTTAATGACGGACGAAATCGTGTCTACACCTCTTCCTCAAATCGATGCAAGTCCGGTTGTAGTTTTTCCGCACCCAAGCCGAGTCTTCTATATATCGATGCGCATACGATTTTTCTCGTATGTACGTCCTATACTTTGGCTCTCGGCCGCGACAGCGTGCAGCGATAATGACGGACGAAATCGTGTCTACACCTCTTCCTCAAATCGATGCAAGTCCGGTTGTAGTTTTTCCGCACCCAAGCCGAGTCTTCTATAATATTATATCTACAACGGACGACCCGGAAAACAATCAAATTCGTAGGTAGGCAGTCTCACACTCGTCTCGTCCAAAGTGGTGTCCAACCAACGACGGCGGCTAAGTAATTTCGTCACGAGAACTGCGTTTTATAATTTAATATTATTATATTCTTCCGCTCAATAATCGGTTGTATTTCGTAGTTCCGTCGTTTGGAAAACGGAGTTGACTAACAACGCACACACACACACGGTGAATACATCAAATTAGAAGTCAAAACGTCAAAATTAGGGGTCGAAGTGGCCGTACCTTCGTCCTGTTTTTGTTTGTATAATACGAGTCCCCGTTAATTGCCTATTAATGCGCGTCTGGTTAATTTATGGCGCAGCTTCCGCTGCCGTCAACCGACCGTTGTTGCCGGTGTGCGGCCTCCCGGGGATTTTCAAAGCGATTCCTAAATATTTGTATATGCGTGACGTTTCGCCCCCGTCGAATAATATAATATTAAATAATGATCGACGGGGACGAGGCGAAAAACTAGGGTATCTGTATTGTAGTAGTCTCCGTATATAACGGTATAATATATATTCATGGGTTGTAACGATTGTAAGTATACACTATGCAATATACGAATATAAAGAAAAAATGGATGGGCCCTGCCTGTATCTTATATACACGGAACGATGCCTGAAAGAATACGCTAGATACCTCAGTGTTTAAAGCTGTTTATGATAATATAATAATATTATTATGGTTTTGAGCCGAGGGCCGTTCACATCTATACGTTATCGTCATACGTTACGTCATGTCGTGTCCAAAACGTTGAGTTGGTTTCAATTCTGGAAATTTCTCGGTGGATCATGGTAATAGTGAACGAGATCAGTGGCGTAGCCAGAAAATTTTGTATAAGGGGGGGGGGGGAAGGCCTAATTCTCACAAAAAAATACAAAAAATGCAAATACAATATGTCTTTTATTTACACTACTTATTTTTTTATTAATCTTGATAAAATTCTAAGGTCAACACAGCTAATGGGGGGGGGAGGCTATAGCCCCTTTAGCCCACCTGGCTACGCCACTGAACGAGACCATGAATACTGTGGCCATGCAAGTATATGAGGCACACTACAATACCACAGAGTGGACATGCAGATTATACCATGACAAGTTATGAACTTGACTTAAAGTCATCAACAATTGCTATCTAGTGATAAAATAGAAAATATTTCTTTTTGATGTTAATTTTTGAAAACCATATTTCAATAACCATTGTTACTAGCTCTCTGTTTGGGTACACATTATATGCCGTATATATATTGTGTCGTTTCTATATATTGTTTTGTGCAATGTGTAAGCCCCCCGTTTATTTCTTTATTATCTATATTATGACTAAACCTAAATCGATTGCACCCAGGCCCACTCTTTTTCGTTCTTCATGGGTTCTGTTGATTTACTAATACCTATTATAGTATAGCTACTATGGACGAACGATGTGTAATTACGATCATTTAAACACATCTCTGTCTTTCTGTCGGTGTCTTTATCTCTCTCTCTCTCTCTCTCTCTCAAAAAAAAAAAATTAAACAGCTGGTGAGTAAACGAAATAAAGATTTTTCTTTTATGTTTATAAATAGTGAATTCCGTTTTATTTGTTTTGACATGAACAACCCGAATTTTAATTCAAAAAGTTTTCTGTTTATATTCTACTTTTGGAGTAATATATAATATTATAACATGTAATATACATGAAGAAAAATCTGAGAACGTATTATGCGTATCACGTATACATCATAATATAACGTTAGACCACTTCACGTAATATATTATTTTATTATTGTTTCACGTATGCATGCCTTCTTTGTCATGTGCGATTACGTTATTCAGTGTCGGTTTCTACTAATTATAACCATCCCAAATCTGCATTTGCATTAACGAACGAACAATATTACAATTTTTTATGGCTATAATTATTATTCCTGTATTTTATGATTTAACTATGTAACTCATTGAAAACCAAATTAAACAAATCCTTTTATGGATATAATATAAAAGTATTAAGTTTATAAAACAATCTTAATTATTACGAAAAACGTTAAGAGGATGCATATTTCATCCCCGTTTTACAAGCTTAGTAAATTTGCGTATAGCAGAACTTATTTTATGGTGTTTGCTTTATTATTAGTTAATTGACCTATTATCAAACTCAAAAGTAAGAACATTATCTGTGTTTGTAATTTGTTTTTTTTTTTTAATATACTTCAATTTTCAAGCAAGTTATGTGTATACATATAGTTCAAATTATCATAATATGTAGTTTTTATTTGTAAAATTGTGAGTAGGCACTACTGTAGGTATAATTGTATGTACTCTGCTGTGTTCGGAGGATTCAGTATGTAGATACTGAATTCATAAAAATACACACTCATTGCGGATGGCATTGATTGCCAATAAGGAACAACACTTCAAGAATACTTTGTTAGTTATAATTTATATTCTATACGGGCAATGATTATAATATGCGATAAAAAATAGGGTCCATTTAAAATCCGAGGACCTAATAAACGGATTCTATATAAGTAGGGAACTTTTTGTCGTACCAAACCATCTTATAGTATTGTAATAAATATATTACTATTATTAATATAAATAGTGTGATGTAGTTACAGTAACGATGTGACATTGTAACCAAGCATTCATATTGTTTGTTGATCAAGACAGTTTTCTCCGCGGACGCAGTGTAATAGACAATACGCGTTTCCCGCAGACGTTAATCAGAATAAAATGATACGTACATATAGAATTAATGTTAATAATATAATATACTTTATTATTTAGTTGCATATATGTATCTGGATATCGGTTGGCATCAAGTATGGGGTTTCATATTTCATATTTTAATAATAAATGGTTGTTATCATTTCAATTTTATACTGAACATATATATACATTTCAATAATAATTGTTATTCGTGACGTTTCCACAGTTATAAGTAATGTCTAATACGTAGTTATATACTATACGTAGTTTTTAGGTGCATAGTATGCACGTGGTTTGATACAAGTGCAAATGAATCTAAAATTATGTGCGTGTCACAAAATCACTCGTGGTAAAAAACCAACAGGAAATTTTATGCCACTCCCAACGGTCCCCGTGCGTATGATACACAATAATATTATTTTAATTTTCAGACGATAGTTAAGTTATATTGCAATGCACTATATAATCTGTAGGTGTATAATTAAATAAAACATATTTTAGATGAACAAATGCAGTGCGTAACAATACAGTGAATCGTAATTATATAGGTAATTATAACGATTAACGAATGCTCTTGACTTCCAAATAATAAATAGTTTAAAATTGGTATCTATCTATCTATCTATTATATTTTATATTAAGAAAGTGATGATCCAGATAGATATAAGCATATTATGTGACTACCAAGAGTTGGCTATTACAGTGGTATTAATTTTTCATAAAACTAATACGCTATAATATTAAGGTAGTATCAAATTTTCAGAATGGTTATACATTTTAATAATTGGATAATTGGAGACAACATGTTGTTACATTGTAAATTTGCAACGCTATCCATAAGTGAAAACAGTGATTACAACCCTCACCAAAATTTACTCGTATTAGAAATTTACGAAATTTAAAATAATAATTAATATTATTACAATCATAATTACCCCTCTCCTGAATATTTGTTCTGTCTTCTGTGTATGAGCTTGAATTGGATCCCCGCCCCCTCTGGTAAACTACAATATTGAGTACACGATTTATATGCCAATGTTTATCAATGTTCGTTGTTCTGTTACGTGAAAAAATTAAATAAAAGCTCAAGACGTGGATTTCTACGCAGGCTCATAATCTATGGTCGACGACATAAAGCTTAAAATGTCCTCAACGCCTATATTGTATATTATATTATAATATATAATAATATATGATACGTATTTTAAGTACGCAATACATTTTAGCATTTTAGCACGCGCTAAAACGATTATTGTGTAAAGAGAATAAAAATATATTTTAATGTGTTCCAAGAGCTTTGCCGATGACAACGAGTCTGTCTGTTGTAGATCGTTTGCGGAGGATATATACTACATAAATTATTATGCATTATACATATATATATACACACACTACACACACACACAGACACACACATATAACACGCATAATATACGCGTACGTGTGCCTATATATAACTATAATACAAAACAATGCGATATAAACGCCACGATTGGACCGAACCCAAACAAGCAGACTTTAACACACGAATAAATACTTTGTATATAATATATTATATATAACACATCTTGTGCGTGTACATATATATACAAAATATATGGTATATTATAATATAATATTATTTTCAGTTTGACCCAATTTTGGAGCATGTGCCGTTGAACGACTATACTGAATGTCGGACAATGATCTTTCTCATCGATGCGTCCGAAATAATAATAATAATAATATTATAAGACCACGATAATCCGTGGTGTATCCGTATCTATATAATATTCGTCGGTCGCTCCTAGTTGATAAGGAGCGAGTTTCGGAAGACGACCAGTGGATTATTCCAGGAGGTCTACGAACGGCCGACGAGCTAATATTATGTTTATAAATATTATACTTCAAAAGTATAATACTATAATTTATAATACATAGGTATCAGACGTTTTTTCATCGTTTCAACCACCTTATAATATGATATTAAATAATATCATGATAACTTCCAAACAAACATTTCGCACATTTTTTGTTGTTTTAATATTTGGAATTTAATAAGAATTGGTAAAATGAATATATTATAATATTATTGAGAACCTATGTACCAGCTATGTATAGAGTATACTCGTTTAATATTGTGGTCTACACGATATATGTGTTGGTTCAATAATGTTAATATTCATGACACCATGTGAAGATCATATTTTGAACATTCGTTTTCTTTTCATAGATATTATTATATCAACAATTTCAGTGGCGTAATTATGATAGTAGGATGTTATATCGACTCCCTAGAGCTTTTTTTCATCAAATAATAATATGTATAATATAATGTATAGTGCTGGTAAATCAATTAGGTAATTAATAGAAATAACATACAATTGGCAACTAACGCGATTTTTTTTCCTATAAAATAATTACGCGTAAATATATTGTAATAACCATGTATATGAAATTAAAAATATGTGCTCATTGTTAATAAATGTTTCTCTAAAAAATTGTATGAACTAACTTTTAGTGAACTAGGTACCCGCAAAATAAATAAAAATATATTTAGAGATTTGTCCTGATGTGAGGGGGGGGGGAATGACGTGGATAGTGTAGTAGTGCTTTAGGATTTTACGCTGAAAAGTCAAAAGTATATGTATTATTATATCTCTCCGGAAAAAATCTCAATTATAACGCTACTGCGAAACGTCCCTTTAAAATCCGCAGTAATGTGGTAACGTGCGGTAGAAAAATAGTACTTTGAAAATCTGTACTTTTCTTTATAGACTTTAAAATTTATCTTTAAAACATTTATTACTTTTTTTGTTCGCCTTAGATTTTTCGGGCGCCACTCGTATATAGTTAGCGTCGAATCGGGCAAAAGACGGCGGTGGTCCACTGCAGCAGTGGTGCGACCTTTTTTGGCTAAGGCACGCACACACACACACACACACACACACACACACAATCGCACTCACACACACGCAAACACACACATACTCAAACGCATTTTATATACAATACTATCTTCCCGCACATATAATATAATCGATAGGCCAACGTCGCCGCCGCCTAAGGCGTGTGGCTTTTAAAGGCAAAACCGCACCAACCCTGTTGTTTGATGCCCTGCCTAGCCCTCTTTTCGCGGCGTACTGTTCGCCGTTGTGCGCACGAACGCAAAACAACCAACCCTTACACTGTAATACATGTGTGTGTGTGTGTGTGTGCACGGGGTGAATTACTATTTTTAACTTCTAGGGGGTAGAACATAAAATATATAAGAAGTAATAAATCGTGCCCATTTATTAAGAAAGAAATCAACTGCTTAAAGTTTTAAACTTACACATTCACATATTTCTAAAAATCATTCCTACGAGTATAAATCTGTAGGTACCTACTTGAATCATATTTTATGCTTGATCGAACCATAAATTGTGTGACGGAATATTGAATAATTTTGTGTTTAAATATTGTCACTATACAATTGAAACTCTAGAGTTAAAATCTTAATATTATTATGTTCATTCATTCTTCGGAAATGCCAATATTGTGTTCTGTTATTTTTTTATCATCGGCTATTTAATTATTTGATGTCCGAACTTAAGTAATGAGGGGCTGTGATTTTTGTATTGATCCTCTCTTTGAAAACTGTATAATAAATTATTATTATACAATAAAATATGCGTACCTGTATAGAAATATATACATACACCCATTACCTACCTTATCATATAATTGGCTAGAACATTCGCAATTTCAATCGTAGCTATATGTTACGAGCAGTATATACCTCTATAATATTTTTCGCGTTTTATAGGGTTGATTATAGTATATGTGTATATACGGTTTAAATAAATGGGATAAACTAGGTCAAATGGGGTAGGCAGTGTCAATAACTTTGGACGGCTTATAATAGAGGGGTCCCTGAAAACGACTACTCGGCAGTTGGCGTACACGGTATTTCACCTATATATTATGTATAAAATATATGTTGAAATGTATACAAAATATATTCACGAACGTTATTTACATTTATAAATTTCTTTATAAAGTTTGGACTATTATACAATATACAGATATAATAAACTATATTAGTAGTTACCTATCCAATTAAACTGTAAAAATTCGATTTATAATATTTATTGAAATACGTTATGTTAATTTATTTAAAATCATTGCATAACAGCATTATATAATAACATTGTAATGATACAAATATTCCCTAAAATTATATGAGTACCAAAATTCAGTGTTTTGTATGGGTCATTGTGTTTTGTTTGTAACAAAATACATAGTTAAAAAAGCATTCCTAAAAAGTAATTTATTTAATTTAAGCTTGAAAAGCACACACACAAAAAAAGAAAAAGTAACCACTATATTATAGTTGGTTATAGTAACTATAACCATTAACCCGTTATTCCAGTAATTATTTTATCAGCCTTTTATATTATATCAATAACAAACAGAATAATTTTGACGATGAAACACAAAAAGTTCATCTATTTCTGGTGATGATATGGTAGGTAAATGGCCAATAAAATACAGTTGAAGACATTTTTGAAATTTTCGTGAAAATTATTCATAAATCATGCAAAAAGTGCATTTAACGGGAAAATCGGGAAAATCTAAATTAAGTTTACTCAGCGATCATTACTGTCAGAATAATACGAAACTAATTGATACATATATAACATTTCGTACCTATATATATATATATATATATAAGAATATATTATACTTCTCATTAAAAGCTTCAAAATACGAGGTTAGTCGTGTGTGAAGTCAGATTGTCATTGAAAATATCCTATTTCAGATGACCCAATAATGATACCCCTAACTCTATATAGTCGCGCGTTACCGTGGTAATATTTGGCGGTACCTATAACGATTTTGTCGGTAATTCTCGACAGTCACTTGCGGCGGACCATCGGAAATAGGTATATGTGAATCTGTCCACGTATACAACATAAAAACGCGTTTAGGCCCAGTGGCTTTTTAGGGTGTGGCAAATACGTGTTCAGATGATAGGTACGACATTTGTTTTTGGTTTATAAAGATTCAAACAATTATTTAAAAACTAAAAAATGTATTAAAAAATAAGTACTGTTACCGCGTGGCCTCACCCAAAATACGTCCACATACACGCGGCTTTCCTTTGACGTGGACCGCCTACTAGGCCGATCGAAAATTGTGCCACTCGGCATCCAAAAAAGCCACAGAAAATGCATTTGTGACGTCTTACACACGCGACGTCATACCTGGTCGCGCCTTAACTACTCGTAATAACATGATAACATTATCATCACGACGGAAATCCTGCATCCACACATGCAAAAGATCGGACGAATACCCTTTTCCGGTTTGACACTATATAATCGTCTCGAATCTCAAAACTCCCGTGTGTACTGAGTGTCATCTCGATCGCCTGTGTGTACTGATCTCGTAACTACCTATATCGGATGCGTAGGGGAATTGGGCAACTCACAATGGAACTGCGTGTGCGGTAAAATGCAATTTCCGGCGGGGACGTGTGCGTGACAATTCCGTCAAGAATATTGTCTGTTACTGCGGGCCCACAATATAATAACACGCCCCTCAAAATAGCTACACAATTTCGTCTGACTGCAACGTGCAGCCCCGAGAAATAGAAGCTCATTTTTATAAACGCGTTTCCGAACCGGCGCACCACCGATTGTAGACCGGAAGTTCTCGAAATAGAAACAGACAAGACGACGAAAACTAAACGACGATATATTATAATACACGACTTTACGTACATATCATGCGTTTATATATTGTACATTATTAAGTATTCATAAACTATATTATAACAATATGAATGTAATCGTATGTGCTCCAATATTGCATAACAATAATAATTTAATATATGCATCACACACAAAACGCGTCCAAAACAGTCTTTTGTCGTTCCGGTTCGGTGCCGTCCCAGTTATTATCGAACGTTTATTATGATTATTTTTTTTTATCTCTTCACAGTGTATTTATTACAATTTTATTTTTTTGTTTACTGACTTGTCGTGTGATCGAAAGGTGTAGCACACCTAACTGCGCCAGTATATACGCCTGGGTCGTTTACTACCATTAATCATTCTGTATGGGGGGGGGGGGGGGGGTAGGGGTTATCCACACTAACGGAATCAGCCTCGACCCAGGCGGCGAGGACTTTTGCAACGGCGCGCGGAAAGAGCCCCGCGGCGCATTATCACAGCGGTACAACATTGTATTGTAATAATTTTTTTTTTTTTAATCAATACTTTGGCTTGTTGGGTGGTTTGTGACGAAATTTCGAGCCGAAATATCTACGTTTGAAATGATAATATAGATTAACGTCTGCTATCGAGTAGATCGCATAATTTACACGTAGTTAATAAAACAAGTAGCCTAGGACTTGCCTCAGCTCATACAAAACCTTGCATTCAAATATTGAATGTACTCTGGTTTTGAACATTTTTACTTAAAAAATGTATTATACAATATAATATTATATTAGAATAAGGCAATAAAAAAAAAAAAATAATAAATACACTTATGTGTCTAAATTTTATTCATAAGAACAAAGTATTATCAGTAGGATATGAAAGTTATTTTTGAAGAAAACATAACTTACAAGAAGTACACATTTTCTTTCCACAGAGCACCAAAACGGACCTGAGCCCCCGTTTTGAACTTTGTAGGAATATCGTTATAGTTATAGCTGGTAGCTATCACTTAATCGTTTTTTTTTTCAAGTCAGCAAATATTCGGTCCTTTGCCCCACACAACTACTTTCGAACTCCCTAAAAAGTATTCCGATAAAATAAATCAGTTGTAATAATTTTTCGCGGCGGTCGATTGTATGACATTTTTAGGTATAATATATGGCTGTTACTCTGAGAAAAAACACACGCAAATTAATGCCGGTTGAATTATTCACTTTGATTAAATCGGCGAAAAAGGCTATACGCCGTTTACCTCGCGAGGCGATGGACGCATTTTTGCACGCCCCGTCACAGAGATTCGCAGTACGTCTTATTACAATTTTATGCGTCGGTGGCTTACGCAAATTAATTACAATGTTGCAGAGTAAAAAATGTGTATATAGGTACCGAAAGTATATACCGTCGTTTGTAAGTCTTATCGCTATTGAGTCGATCAAAGGATTTGGGTCGTTTACATCTGTTTTTCGTTTCGTGATGCGTATAGATAGAATAATATTATGGATGTATATTTACTTTGATATCCCAACCATTATATACCTATACTTATAATAGTATTTTACGCAGTTTGGCTAATCAGTTTGATATTATCATATGTATTTATATTCACTTGTATTTTATTAGAAGATCTTTTAATATTCTTGTATTTATCTATTTAACTTTGAAAATATTTCTACTTACTATGGCAAATAAAAGATATTATTATTATTATTATTAAGAATTATGTGTATAATATTATTCTACGAGTGCTATGTTATCATTATTATTTAAACAAAGGCACGTCTAATAATACGTTTTTACAAAATATAAAATATAAAAACAAAGACAAATAAAAAATATATAGGACACAGACACTGCAGTATTATAATTTATAAAACTGTAAGTTTATCTACAAATTAAATTTAGACGTATCTGCTATCATTGTTTTTTTGTTATATCTTAAAAATAAAGTATATCATAAATTAATATTATTAAAATATAATCAGTTTTTCCTTCTTATTTTGTTGTAATATGGATAATGATGTTAATATATTTAGAATGATCACTTTTACGATATTAATATGTACGTTTGTGTTTTTATATTTTCATTTTTTGTGTTGGTGGGTCACGGGGTCACACTAATATATACAGTTCCTGTTCCCGTTGACTCACCCTGTATTGAATCAGCCACCCCTCGGCTTAATATCTAGCTGACAAATATATATCGTTTGGTCACTTGAGGAACACTGCACCTGTTACGGAGCAACATTATTATATATTACAAAAAAATCCACGTTAATCCGCGATATTTCGTTTAATTTGATTCTCGTCGGGGATATGATTACCTCAAAGTATATTATGGTCAACTTTAATCGTCGTAAGTGCCTAACTTTATACTCATGGACACGAACAACGAATAATTTTTACTAACCTGTCTTGCATCTTCAGATACTTAATAAACAGATGGACAAAGCGCAAAATTGATTATCGATTGGAGACCCTATGCCATCGATGATCGGATGAAGTATCACATACCTACCCACTATAATGCGTGGTGGGTCACCCTATGTTAGCGGGTGTGCTGCATGAAACGAGGGCACGCATTTTTCTTATTCGTACAATACGACATGATTGATGAATTGAATACGATTTCCATATTATAACAAAGTGTCTGGCATATGACCTGAAATGTTAATGTCTGCTTCGACAATTTATATACCGCGTATTTCACGAGTAGTGTTCGTAACTTAAGTCGTGGTGGAGAGACCATCATGAGAACTTTCTGAAAACAAGCCCCACCGTTTGGACGCCTGTGGATTTCGTAGCGTTTAAGGATGTTTACCTATTCCGAAAACCGAAGTAAGTCGAATAATGTACGCTCGTGTCGTTCGTCTGTAACACGATGATAATAACAACATGTGCGCCGATGCATGTATCGCAACGAGCAACCATATTATTAATAATAATAATAATAATAATATATATTGTACCGCTTAGGATTTCATTCAAAACTATACGGGACGTGATCTCATTGTCATACCGTACAAAATAATAACATCTACGTCGAGGGAGATACGCACGCGGACAATCAGCCCCTAACTCGGTCTGCGGCTGTTCTACACCTACTCTACAGAATATATATTATATATCGTCATGTTTTTCAGCGATACATATTGCATTATGTGATGTTGTATTATTGTTGTATCCCTCCGATCACGCTCGCATTGCATTATTCAGCTGAGTACCGCCGGATTTTTGCTACGTACCTACTACGTTATTCAGGAGGAATTCCAAAAGCTATCGAATTCCATTTCACCCCCTTCTGCGGGTCGTACCTATAGGTGCGGTATCTTAGCTGCCAACTTTATACCCGCCGAGCTATAATTCGAGAGTGGAATAGTAATAAACATATATATGCGATCGCCGCCGTAAGCCTTCGTCGAAAGCCTT
The DNA here is from genome assembly GCF_019925205.1 of Metopolophium dirhodum. Taxonomy (NCBI): domain Eukaryota; kingdom Metazoa; phylum Arthropoda; class Insecta; order Hemiptera; family Aphididae; genus Metopolophium; species Metopolophium dirhodum. The sequence continues at coordinate 19,808,469 of NC_083563.1, read as the reverse complement.
CTGCACTTTTTCTTTTCTCCCGTCCTCAAGACGATCATCGATTTGTACCCAAGCTGCAGAGTGCTTGATTTGGGGAAAAAAAGAGGGGGGGGATGAAAAAGTGTAAAAAAAATGTGCGTACTTGATTATTCAAATGTTTTATTGATTAGGATATAGTTATAGCAACGGAACGCGTAAATATTTTTTTTTAATGAAGAGCGACTCTGTCCCCCCTCACTCCATCCGCGACACCTCACAAATATTCAAACACTGTCAAGCATGATTTTTCTGTGGATTTACTTTATAACGTTAATTTGGATTTCAACTGTAGTAGTGATATATTTATGTAAGTTGCGATGTAGGTACCTAAATATAAAATATGTTTCGTGTCGATTCCATTCGTTTGCGAATAGCGCAATTACCTGTCTTCGGGAACGTCAACATGATGTCGTTGATGTTCGTTAATACGATATAATAAAAATAATAACGAAACGTTTTCAACGAATATAGGTATACGATTTAATGAGTATTACATAATATGTAAGCGAATTGATCGCATTATAAGACTATTTTACGATTCGTCGGTTTTTCGGCACCCACGACCCACACGCAGTTATATAACATTCTAAACGATCATGTCGCTGCTGGTAACGTAGGTACCAGAGACGATTTTTTTACGCGTTTGCGCAGACCAGATCGAAAATTGGATCGAAGACGACGTCGCATAAATTTGTCGGGCTGCACATCACATTATGCTTCTACGCAATAATATATAATATCCTATGGCTGCTGAATTAATAACGCGCAGGTTTAACCGGTTTACGGATGTTGTCGAGTTGACAAGTGCCGGGTCGCTTGTTGCGGTCAAGATGTCCGGCACGTCAACAAAGGTCAAAGTACCTTCGATGATGGGGAAAAAACGATTATTTTTTTGTTCGTTTAACACAATAGGTATAATCAGGCATAGTGCACGCACGTGTAAATGTGTCGAACACGTTATTATATTATTATTACACGGTCGGCTAAAGGATAAAGTGGTAATAAAAACAAAAAATAAAAAAATACGTAAACTTTGTCGTCATACATAATATGCAAAAAGTAGTAGGTACTAAATAATTCGAAAGTTTTTCCCGGAGAGCGCGGAAAAAATCTGATTGACACTTTGTTAGTTGTTAAACAAATCCGAAATAATAATATATAATATAACATGTTTAACGCGAGCAAACATGTAAACTAAATATTAATAGTGTACGCGCGGTGAAGACGAACTACCCTTCCTATAGTGTGTAACCTTTACATGCACGTAACAAGCGACCGACACGCCTGTCACTATGTATATATAATACGACGATATAGCGTAAACTCAATATCGAGTTTGAAAAGTTTCGGCCGAGTAGTAGGTGTATGTGTAATGTGTATTATAGGTGTGCGAAAAATAATAAATTTTACTCTGATGAAAAATTTCGGTTACTGCGAACTATATATTAATATGACGCGCGCGTTTATAACATTCACGCGTCGGTGATAACAGTATATCGTAGGATTTTTGTCGCGCATTATTTTGTTGCGTATAATCTTGTGCTATTAAAACGACTACGAAACCGGAAAGATTATGGGTTTTGTTTCGCGGGGGTGTGCCCGGAAGAGTTATGGGGGGGGCGTGTGTGTTCGAATGGTTCAGTAATCCGACTAACGTTTCGTCAAAAATTCGTTGTGGCACGGTGAGAGGGGTGGGCGAGCTCGCGCGACCCGCACCTCGTCATTTCACCCTCACCCCACCAAGACGCGGGCGGGCGGCAAGTGCCCAGGTGATTTTTTTCGGCTGATGTTTTTTGTCTCTTCGTCGATCAATCCACTTCATTGTTTACCTTTATTTTTTTTCTCATTTATTATTTCGTTCAATTCTCGTCTGGGACAGCTGTGGTGTAGACGAAAAAATAAATAAACCCAACCTCGCGGTGGCTGTACACCGATTATACCGACGCCGCCGCAAATAATAATTATAAGACATCATAAAATAGTCTCTACAAATCGATCTATCCCTGCCAAATAACACGTGCCGAGTGCCACACATCCGTTCCACCGGGGCGTTGTGTGTCAAGACATCAAAATGGCGTCTCGAGTTTCATTGCACCTCCCCTGACCCTCACCAAATATATAAGAAGTGTTATCAAGTGCATAATATATTGTAACGTTACCATCATTGCAAAAGATTAGTATATGGTTCTCACCTGGTTCTCCGAGTGAAGCAACTTCAGCTGATCGTTGATGAGCGAGTACTTGGCAGACTCCTCTTTGCGCAGGGCACGCTCCTTCTTCAGCTCGGGGCTCCAGAACGTTTTGATGCTGTGCATGCTGGACCCGAGTTTCTGGTTGGTCAGCTCGAGTTCTTTCTTGAGGTTGGAAAGTTCGCGGTGCAAATCGGTGTTCTGGTGCTGGAGTTCGCCCAGGAAGTGTCCGGTGTCGCGGGCGTTGGACATGAAGTGGCCACCACCGACGCCACCGCCACCGATACCGCTGCCGGGCGACTGTCTTGCCCTGGACGACACGGCGCCGTAAGGATCGTCATCCAGCGACGAGAAGCCACCGCCATAGCCACGGTCCCTGTCGAACGACCTGTAGTCACGGTCGTGGCCGTACTGACCACCTGAGTCGGACAGTATACCACCGCCGCCAGTGTTGCGGTCCAGAGACTGGTACCGGGACGGTGGCATGACGCCCATCCGGTCGACGGGACGGCTGGCGCTCCGGGACCGGTGGGACGCGCCACCGGCTGGTCCCATGGCCCGTCCTCGGTCGTCCAGCAGCACCGGACTGTTCAGGTCATCGTCTCGGTAGTACGACGATGAAACGCCTCCACCGCCGCCACCGATGCCCAGACCTCCACCTCCGATGCCTGTCTGGTAAGCGCCGCCGCCACCACCGCCGATTCCACCGCCGCCGTGGTGGTCGGGCGACCCGGCGCCCGGTCTGACCGTTCTACGGCCCACCGGGCTGTTCCGCTGGCCGCCGCCTCCACCTCCACCTGCGCCTGTCGGATACGTCCTGGACGGTGACCGATCGACCGTTGGAAGTTCAGTGGCTATGCGCCGGGTGCCGCGCGGGGAACGCGTGCCTGTGGCGCCTAACGACGATCCTGGCCCGTACGGTTCCCTGGCTGACATTCCGGGTCACCTTCCACTGGTAGGCGTGCGTATCCGGGTCGGGCCTACTGCCTACCCTTCTTGCTGGTTAACTTCGGTGCTGGTGTTCGAATGCCAAACACACGCTGGAGCGCACCGTTACGCGCGGCGAGCCATCGTGTGTCGCGAGAGTCCTCTCGCGTGCTCACTCGTACTCGGCAAACTAACAACAGCCCTGCGAACTTTAACGTCGACGACTGTAATAATAATAATAATAATAATAATAATAATAACAGTAGTAGTAGTGGTGGTAGTAGTAGTAATATAAATGAGCGTATTACACAGAGCCGGTGGACGAACGGACACGCGCGTTAATCGGTACGGCGAACACTCGCGGCCCAAAGGGCGGCGCGGTAGGGGCGTCGTACGCGCACCGCGACACTGTAAAACATTCGGAGCGCACGCGCACCACCACCGCCGACGACGACGTAACACGCACACAAAACACACGCGCGCGCACCGACACAGAACACACTCGGCACACGGGCGGCGCGGCAACCACGGACGACACACTGAACGCGTTCGAGGCCAGCTGCTGCTCCCTGATCAATGAAGACCCCTTCGGGCCGCCGCGCCGCCACGACCCCCCTCTAACCGCGGTATAATACGCCGCCTGCGCGTTACCATTAGCGTCATCGTCGCCGCCGCCGCTGTTGCGGAGCGTACAGAGTGCGCGCGCGAGGGGGAGAGGAGGCCAACGCTGAATTCGGCCTCGCGCGCGCACACCCGCACAAATGCGCGCGCGCTTTTCCCTGCAGCCGCTTACGGCTACGCTAAGGCCGTACTCGGGGGTCCCGGACGACCCCGACGCCGCCGCCACGCGTTTTTTTTTTCGTTTGTGAGTTTTTCGTTTCGTTAATAGCGCCCTGGTTCGGCGAGTAGGATTTTCGTTTGTCGATTTCCTCTCCCGACGGCACATAATAATAATATATTATAATACTTCTACCGCGACCGAATGTCGTCGGCGTCTTGGCGTACGAGAAATGGTGAAATTTTTCCGCTCAACCACACGCCCACACGTGTGTGTGTGTTTGTGTGCATGTGTGAGCGTTTGTTTACCCGGGTCGGCCGTCGGTGCGGCGATGAGAGTAGGAAATCAATACGCGCGGCAACGAGTGCGGCTCGTGTGTGTGCGTGTGTGGGTTGGGCCTTTATATTAATATAATATTAACATATATTATAATATATATTATAGATAGATTAGGGGTAGTTTGGTAATAATTATTATAATAGGTATATACAAGTTTATAACATTATAATACCACATATACCTACGTAGTACGACCGTGCCTATAGAACGTGGGAGGGAAATCGAGCGAAATCCGAGGGGGAGTGGAGGGAGGGGTTTGGTTATCGCGAGCACGGTTTATTTATTTATTTTTTTGATCAATGTGTGATCGGTTATTATAATATTATTTGTAAGCGTGTCGGAACGGGTTTTGTTTTTTTTTAAATTTAAATTTCCATCTCGGCCGCCTGCAGATTAAAAGCTTGAAAACTTTTACGTTTTTCCGCGTACACATACATAGGTGTGGGTACATCGCACACGTAATAGGGTTATTTCGTTTTATAATCGCACGCTAATGCAATTTAATTTACACTCTCGACGGTAATCAGTGTACACGGCGTACAGTCGTTGTAGGTGTAATTATGGCCATTATATTATAGTGTATACGTGACCGTGTGCGTGTGCATCAGTGCCATCGTAGCCGTTTTTCGAGAAATACCAATATAGATCGTATATGGATATTGGATACCTACGCTATAATTATTGTTATGATGTGCACCGATCTTATGCACTGCACCGCTGCACCTTCGCACCATTTCACTGCAATATAATATTAATTAACTGAAATATGACTTACCGAATAACCATAAATAATCAACACGAATCATTCCACCACGGATAATGACCGCGACTTACTGCAGTCTTTAGCACGCCCAGAATTACTGATATTATAGACGAACCGTCCGCGATCCGTCCCACCCCTTATGATCTCAGTACCGGATCCGTCGGTTGTTCGAGGGGTGGGGAGCGGGTATGTGTCTAGCTTATAATATTATATTGCGAATCATATTATAATATATTATAATCACATTATAAACGATATTTTAATATTATCATATATCAATAGAATTAGGAACTTACGTGAAGAAAAACGAGACTCAGAAGGGCATAAAGAGATCGCTCGACTCTCTGTAGCCCCAACACGCATCACGTCGTAGTGACCGCTGTGTCATGCGGACATTTTTCGACCCATCAACTTCACAATTATTTTGTATTTATTGTACTTACTAAATTTGTGACAACCTCTGGACCCACGGCGGGTGCACCCACTACACGCATAAACATGGTCGTCATTTACTGCTGCGTGGGATCTGACGTTCAGAGAACTCGCTGCTATCGTAGATAATACAAACAATTATTGTACATATTAATATATTGTTTTTTTTTTTTTTTTTATCGCAGCTTTGAACCGAGACGACGTTCAGAAAAGTGAGCGTCGTATAAATTTTACAATAATATTGTGATATTTTCGTCGGCATATTATGTAAAACTTTAGACCACCCATTTTGCAGTCAGTCTTCAGTATTAATGCCGACCGATGGTCTCTGCGCTTGTTGCGTTACAACGTCCATAAACATTTTAAGTATTTGACATTTTTTTAGTGTCGATCCACGCGATAACGCCGAGTGCTCCAACCCGATTACTGTCTCCGTTATCCGCTGTTGACATTGAACAGTGTGGGTCTCGGAATTCTAACAAATTTAACCTGCTGTGTGCGGCACTACAGTGTAGTCGGGGCTCTAGGGTATTATGTCTGATCTTACGTCTAAGTCGTCCGCAAATACAACTGCGGACATCCGTACCATATCGTCTTGCAGATTAATCAATAGTCCTCCTTCACAAATCGCACAGTTTTGCAGCTCGCCTGAACCGTTTTCCCCGCACGAGATAAAATCGCCCCGCCGTAGTCGCATCAGGTCAGTGACAACCGAAAAATCCTCACATAGGTCAGGTACTTATGTAGGTTATAGGATGTACTATTATTACTGTATTAGTCATTATAATTGTATTTACAACATTTGCCGTATACCGTGTACATTCGGTCTTAATAAGTTGTGAGTTGTGACCTATGATTGTTATAATAAGCTGTGGCACATTTTGGAAGAAGTCGAAACCACTAACGATTTTTTTTTTTTGTATTCAGATGATCAATTTTCGAGATATATAAAACAATGTATAATGGTAGGTTGTATAGGTATCTGACGAATGACTTGTATAGTATCTGTATAGGTATATAATATATTAATGGGGGGACGAGGTGGCCGAGTGGTCTAACGCGACGGATTCGGCACAGCCGGTCCGAGTTCGATCCTCGACCACTGGGCGGCATTTTTCTCCGTGCAAGTCACGGTGTCCGGAGAACAAGTGCCGCCATCCCCCCACCCCGGGGCACGGCAGAAACCTACGGGTGCCCCATTAGAAATTCTGCCAAACACAACACACACGTGTACCAAACCTACCCAATATAAAAAACCTACAGTGCCCTACCCACACCCAATGGCCTATGTTGCCGCGGGTTACCCAATAAAAAAAAAAAAAAAAAAAAAAAAAAAATATATTAATATATATAACTCCGATTTATATAAATTTTGATATGCTACGATGATGGATATATAAATGGTATCCGCATGATACCAACATCCATGGTCATAAATTATGACTATTGGCTGATATTTAATACTAATTGAAAAAAAGTTTAACATTATGATGGACGTGGCATCTGCATCAACACGTCTCCGTCTTTTCAGTGCGAAAACATTACAAATATTTACTTTCAGCATTTCACGTTTAGTTTCTTTATATTATATGTCACGTGCTTAAAATACGAAGGAAACTAAAAAATAATATGTGAACGTTATTAGACCATCATTTTTAAATGATTTAAGACCAAAGATTATAATTTAGAAATTATTCGTATATTTCAATAATAGCTGGTACCTATTACGCGTTAATTTTTTATAGTTAAAAAAAAATTTATTTTTGCAGAAATTATAAATTTACTTTATCAGCATAAGTTGTAAATCAGACGGTCAGAAACATACTAACACAATTGTTACTTCAGGGTATAAGGGCCACATAGTATTATTGTTTAAAATCCGAAAACCTTTTCGTGGTATTAGATATATGTATTATATTTGAAAAAAAGCCACCAAGGAACGGTATACAGTTTTTCCCTATAAATATACAGGGTGTACACTTATTATATAACTCCCTCTGAAAATAAACTCTTGTTGTGCCACTAGTGGCAGCTGCTTATAGGCAATACATGGAAAAAGTGATCTTGATAAATCTGCAGCTGTGCTGTTCGAACGGCGGCGGCGGCTGAAATAAAAACGATGACGATTTCATGCACGCCACACTATTGCAACTATATTCACTGTGTGCGATAGTGTTATAAAACTTAAGGTTTGACAGAATTGTATTTTATTATAGGTGTGCTATTTGTCGAGCCGAGTCACATAACAGTGTATATAATATTATGTATTGTGATTTGTGATGATTTAAAAATAAAATGGAATATAATATAACGTACATAGAGATAATTAGATTTGGATTGCATGCACGTCACATAATGATGCGTGTGTTAATCTCGATTAAAATTGAATTTGAAAATAAATATACATAAATTTAAGTTCCCCTTTAATTTGATTACAATTTAATATAGTTGTAATAACGAGTTTATACCGTTTAGATTTCTCGCGCATAATCTAAAAGCTTAGATAGGTTTGTTTGTGTTACATACCACCTCGAGTACACTGTAGTCTGCAATTGTATGTCTTTGCACTATAATAGTACTACGAACTATAGAATACAGTAATTATAATATGTAAACGTCGGTTATAATATTATATAAGTGTAATAATTATTATATTTACGTACTATTGTTTACCGGGTATCTGAAGACAGTGTCCGTCAGTATCGGCCATTGTAAACGCGGAAAACATAATGCTATTACAACTATTAACTGCAGCTTGTCACATGTCACGTGTACATAAACTGTATATTATTAAAAAATTGACGAATTATATTATTATCGACAGTATAATAATATTATACCTACTGTAATGTTGTATATTATGTGTACGTTTTTTTTTTTAAAAATTTCACTATAGGAAGTGATTATTTCCGCGAGCCACGTTCTCGCTGCACCTCACTCACATCATAGGTACTTCCAAATTAATTTTTATATAGAATACACGGTTGACTTATCGTGTGATCGCCAACGATATGGATTATAAACCATACTATTGAAATGTGTAGGCGGCACACTGGATATTCACATATTTAAAACTGTAATTAAACTATATAATACGATATCTGTATAATATTAAAACAGGTGAAAGTTGTATACGATAATATTTCCGATTCCTATTCATCACTAAAGTCTTGATTACAGTACTTATATTTGTACACATAATTTATTGTATCACAATATTCACAGTTGACATACCAATTGTGCGCAGTATGTATGTTTCTTTGCAACTTATGAGTTAACAATTTATCGTTTGAATTCGTATACATTTTATTCTGCAGTTTAAAGCTGAATTCAGTTGTTCGCTAAGTTTGCTCAATTAAACATTATCAATTAGGTACCATATTCAACGATAATTTTATTAAAATTAAAAGTATAACAAAAATATTACATTATACATTTTGTATACAACTGGCGAACATATTACTTTAATGCAATCATTTTTTATTAAGTTTAAAATGGGACATTGTTAATAATGTATTTACCACGTTCATATAATATGGGTATTGTTCTAAATGGTACAGTTTAATTTTTTATAACTTTATGGATATGATAAAAATATAAATAAAACGATGGTGTATGATACACAATTTAACTAACTATTTAATATTAAAATATACTAATATAAATAATTAAGTCAAACAATATAGGTAATATAAGAAAATTAATTAATAACATCGTGTGGATTACCGCATCTGCAGACAAATTAGAATATTTAGACTTAAGTAAAGTGAACCTGTTGATTTTAACAGTGGAAACTTGCAGCCGGGGTACTTAGGTATATGATCTTGAATTTTTTTTTTTAATTTGTAAATATTTTAATTTTGTATAAACTATAAAGCATGGAACATTTTGTTATTATTCTTAACAATTAATTTTATTAAAATTTTACATTAAAGTTTAACACTATTTATTTTTTTTTAAGGGCAAAGATGGATACGGAAGCAAAGTACCTACTATTTATTTTTCAGATTAAAATACTTACCATATTATGTGATAGATTTGTCGTTAATGGATGAAACCGTACACGATTTTCTTCGTATAAAATTGTTCAATTATTATGCATTTAAATATCGTCGAGTAATTGGTTTTCTACTTCATGTTATATTATGTAAAACGAACATGAAAAGTTTAACAGTGGATAGTGTGCACGGAAGCCAAATATTGATGTATTGAAATTACGTAGGTTTTATACATACAAAAATAAATTGAGATAAGAGTGGTCGAGACCACAAAAGAATTTAATAAAAAAAATTCTCTCTCTGTTATTTTTCTTGCTTTTTAACATGAAAGTTTTTCACAAACACTTGGCACATGAACCATACACAAAAACTTGACTATCAATACCGAACCCTTCACCTTGCGCTTTTTCCTGTAATTCGGTAAATATTGAATATTCACTGCTTACGAAACCCACGCAACCAATACATTCTTCGTCCCACTCAGAGTCCAAAATGTAAATTATCAATAATATTATGTATTCATTGAATCGTTTATTTTATTGTTATCCATACGCAATATTAAGGAAAAAAAACATGGTACTTACCTACTGTGAAATATTCAAATGTATAGTTGCTGAGGTTTTGCCAAAATATGTTTGCCGGGCAAAAGCCAAAATATAACATTTATATATTATTATCTTGAGAGTAATATGAATTATGTAAAATATGGATGTAGGTATGCGCCTTTTTCCGCTTATCTCAAAGCTTTGATTTATCCACCGATAACTTGTTAATAAAGTTCTTGTATTAATTATTTAAAATTCATAATTATTATTTATACATTTTTGTTTGCACGGCAGGTAGGTACTTAAGTATTGTGTTTTATTTCACGTACAGGCATATGAAAAAAAGGAAATAATTTATAACATATTAAATAATAATATGCATTATGCATAAATATGTAATACGTATGTTTTTACGTTGGTACGATTTATTTATTTATTTTTATTCAAATACAATTTTGAACACAACAATGTGGCGGACACTTTAATAACCCGAAAAGAACCTCTTTTTTTATTGAATTGCCCAAACGATTGAGGTATCGTCATATGGATTATACAATTTTTTTCAAGCGTTAAAATGAATTATTATTGGTTTGTAGTATATTATGATTAAATGACACATTGTTTTGGAGACAATGAGGGTTTATTTGCTACCTATAGTATAATACACACAACGGGGCACCGTATAGTGAATTATGTACATTTAATAAGTTGAAAATGTAATTGTATATAGAAAATAGTTATAGTTATAGTAAAGGTACGTTGTAATGGTGAGTAGTTTCAAGTTTCTTTGATTAATATTTTTCAAATAACAGCAAAATTACTAAAATTATTTATTTTGTTTGATATCAAAATTTGTCGTTATTTGAACTTTAGTGACTATAAAAGTAAAAAAATTTCATAGTAGGTATGCAATTTAGTTAATTTTTAGTTTGATATATGAGCAGTTTTTAAGGAAGCTTATACCTATTATTTATCTTTTTGGCCATTAAAAAATGAAAATATCAAGTTATTTACAGTTATTTATTTTTTAGTTAGGTACCTAGGTACATAAAAAAAACAATACATTTTGTCAACAACTAGTGCTGCTTAAAATAATGCCAACTTTTTTTTAGTTTTTTCCGTTTATTTTGAAAAGTAGGTAGGTACATTTGTTTTTTTTTTGCTTTAAGACATGATGAGTAGGTAACACAAAAAAAATTTTAAAAACATTATAAAATCAATTATTCATCGGCTCCTCTTAGAGTATAAAATGTTATTTTTTCTATAATCGATTCTTATGAATAAGGTAATAATTTCAATAATTTCAAATTGTGTTAAATACTTAAATTTAATGTACATTATTTATAATAATATAATAATTTATAATTAGATAATAATATAATTTATATAACCATATTAAAGTTATTTAAAATATTTTTATTTTGCAACTTAGGACATCAAATATATAATTAAATTACCATTAAACACTATAAGTTGCGCGCATGAAATATTAATTTATCACTGGTCTTTACCAGCCGTGTTGGACTGTTGTCTAATATTCCATTCTTATTTATGAAGTCTTTGCATGACAATGCATTTTTATCTCGTATGCCGTCAAAATAAATTATGAATAATTACGCAGACCTTAATTATATCCTCAACACAGTTTTCTGATAAGTTTAAAGGCCTTTGAAATATTCTTCATATTTTTCGAAAATTTAGAGGTATAATTGTGATTCTGAATGGAACAATTTCAATAAGAATACGTGGCCTAGATAACTGCCATGGTTGTTAAAAATCCATTTCGACGTTGTTACATTGTTACCATTTCTCGTGGACGCATAGTATTTTGAGACAATACAAAAACTTCATTCACAATAATCATAGGTATACAGAATGCTTGGGCCTGGCACCTGGTAGTATGAAATTATCTGGTATCTGAAAATGTTTGTTTTGTTAATTTTTGAAAAAAACACAATTGTCAATTAATTGTATTGAGCTTATTTAGCACAATATTTCGGAATTTTCGGTGCAAATGAAAATATTCCTATTTTGCATTCGTCCATATATATTTATGGTATTCAGCGCATTCATTTCTTAGTCCAGAACCCTGTTTAAAAATAATATAGGTAATACATTTTTTTTAATAAAGCATGATTTTAATATTTCAATATTAATGAATATTTAATTTGATTACACTACTACATTGTTTAAACGATATATATTTTCTTGAGCTTTGCATGAAGTGAAAATTATATTGTTTCAAGTGGTATAATTGCAGAGTAGTGTTGTGAAATTATGTTTCGGGATAATTATTTAGGTATAATTGTTTGCTCCGAAGCAAGTTGTAATTATTTCCAAATAGAAATTAAGAAATCTTACTAGACATTATAATATAGGTAGTAGGTTAAAATGTAAATTATTGATAAAACAATTTTTTTCAAAAATCTTTTGATTTTTACTAATATAGATACGAGCATCGTCAATTTTTATGATGTATAATATTCACGTGAAATCAATTTTACGCAATTTTCTCAGGACCCTATAATATTGTAGCTGGCCACAAAATGTCTCGTCCGCAAGAACCTTATATGACCGGTGTCGATACGACGGTGTTTCGTTCCTATAGGACACGAGTGCATATTATAATATTATTATCGTTCAGCACATTACATACGGTTTCAGAAAATTCACAAATTGCCGAATACGTTTGAAACGTTCATCATTTTCTGTACATTATACACGTTAAAACTAATCGTCTATAATACATATTATATTGTAGTATACTCTGTTGGTCGGAAAATGTCGGGAGGAGACGTGGATACGAGCAGCAGTTGCGACGATACATCGAGTCGAGTCGAGTCCGAGTCGAGTATAGTCAGCAAACCTAAAACTTCGCCGTTGTCGTCCAAATTGCCAAAGTCGTCTAGCCCGATGATGCAGAATTTCCTCAACTACGATCCGCCAAGCCACACTTCGGATGACACGTAAGGCCCTACGTCATAATATCGTTTTATAACCACGGCGCATATTATTATTGTGAATATACCGTGGTTATATAAAATGTTATTAAATTTCAACAAAATAAGCGGTATGGTGCTGTCTAACGTCTATAACGTCTTAAGCACTGTCGGTCAATCATGAGATTTGGCCCTAGGCACAATCGTTTCCAAATACCTATTTAACAAAATTATGAAAATTCGTTCCACTGAATTTTGCATGACAACATCTTACAAAAGTTTTACTTTCTATAAACTTTGTACGCAAAGACTTGGGAATCTAAAGTTTTGACGTGGTACGTTAAAAAAAGTAAAGTAAATGCATCATGTTCCTGGGCATAATAATCGTAACGATTTTTCAGGTCAGGGTAAATACAGAGTATTGCATTATCCTATACTGTTATACGTTATACCTAATAAAGTTAGACGTTTTTTGTGTTTTTTAATTTTTGCCTTTGCCTATAATTGGCGTTGGACATCAATTTTGAAAAACTACTTGCTTCCCTTGGGTACTGAATACTTGCATTGCAGTGTCTTACGCATACATCAATGTATTGTATATAAATTATAAGTATAATTTTATGTACATTTTTTACCTTCCCAACTTTTCAGGTGTCGTTATCGGTGTTATTTTTCCACAGGTACTATTCGTCGTTCACATATTTCATTAGCCGTTCTGCTGGGCTTGGGTTCTTGTGCCTACCATACGCGTTTAAGCAGGTAGGCGTAATCACCGGCTTGGCGTTGTGCTTTATGGCTGGATTGATGTTTACCCACTCCTTCACTACCTTGGTGAGTACACAAATGTTTTCACTAGAACCACCGTGGAAAGCTGCACTTATAAAGTACAAAATATAGATATTGTGTGACGACATGCGATGTGTGTTTATTAGTGTGTGTGTGTGTGTGTGTGTGTGTGTGTGTGTGTGTGTGTGACGTGTGTGTGTGTGTGTGTGTGTATGTGTGTGTGTTTGAGTGCGTGTATAAGGCGAAACGGTGGAGATAAACCGATTCTGTTTCTTTGAGTTTAGTTGTCTCATAATCCAACTAACCAGGTAATAATTCAAAGGTATCGTGTAGAATATACACTAGACAGTCACTCGCATAAACTTCATAAATAAGCTATAAGCTCGTTGATCTTATACTCGTCTTTTTAAACTATTACTGTATTAGTACCTACTCGATAATATGGTTGCATAAGTCAAATACAATTATTTTAATTGAATGCACGCATAGTGCAGGAACATATAGGTTATGTACCTGCATTATAATATCTACCTACCATAATAATAATGTTATAGCGTCGTTTTTCATTAAAACTGCCTTAACAATATCGAACTAAAGATGCGATTTTATAGTTAGTGAATAAATCTATTATACTTGTACTTATTAAACACGTGGAAAGGTTTTCAGTCATTTTTTTTTAAACGATCGTCTTCAATGTTTGTGGGCATCATCTATATTACACATACATAACCGTCATTTATAATAATTAATAATATACACGTCTGTTTCGATTATAAATCATCACGGATCGAATTGTTCCGACGGTTTTCTTTAGAAGCCCAATAATGCCTTAGGAATTATGTAGGTCTTGTAAGGGATGATAGATCTTCTGTCGAAAGTCAAAGTATATGATTTGAAATGTGTTTTATAGTGCCGTTTTAGATATAAACTATGTCTAATACACAGAGTGCCGACAGTGCCGTATCAGAACTTGATCGAGTACAGCTTGGCATGTGGCCCGATCTGCAGATGGTTTTCAACGTTTTTAAGGTAAACAATATAATAATATATATTATAATAATTATATTTGTATTATTCACACGCTGAAAGGGATGTATGCGTTGATCAACAGTTTGTAGCATAAATATTATATATGTGAAACGTCACACAGCGACAATGAACTAGACGCATATAAATATTATTATTATATAATATTAAATTATATAGATAGGATTTTTCGAACGGTCCAATATTGTTTATACCTGTTATACGTTATTTGTTTATGTACTGAAAGGTTTACGTTTATCGCCACGA
Organism: Metopolophium dirhodum; assembly: GCF_019925205.1. Taxonomy (NCBI): domain Eukaryota; kingdom Metazoa; phylum Arthropoda; class Insecta; order Hemiptera; family Aphididae; genus Metopolophium; species Metopolophium dirhodum. The sequence continues at coordinate 19,793,462 of NC_083563.1, read as the reverse complement.
ACCTGACGTTGAATTTTGGGAAGAGTTGTCTGTACACGAAATTCGTGTCCTTGACAATTTACGAGGTACCTATACGTAAATATAATATGTGTTTATATTGTTACCGTAAATGTCATAAATTCAGACGTTATTAACAAATGGCTAGTCAAATGATAATAATATAATGCTTGGGTACGTTAGTCATTATCTATTACAGGTAACATATATATTTTAAAACTCTGACTTGATAAGTTAGACAACGCCGTACGCATTGATACATTGGCTTGTCATCTTGTCATTTCCGATTGTCATGCATACAAAGTTAGTTATCCGATAGTGAGTAGCAAGTCTTGACTATTAGGTTTTAGGTCCATTTACTGTTGGATACAATATTGTAGTGTTATGAGATCTCAAGGATTCCAACATTGCCATTGAAAAATAAAATAAAAATCTAACTAAATATGTATAGGTATATTTATCGTTCAGCTAAGCGACTTTTTGTACTTCAAAATTACATATCATTAATTTACCGTGTATTGATACATTATGTGGAAATAAATTTGATTATAATAATAATTATATAAATTGTTCTGAAATTATAGTAGGTACCTAATACAATATATTTTCTAGTACACATTACAATTGTGATATTATTTGTAAATTATAATGTATCGTGAATATTATTTTTTGCTAAAGGTATCTAATTATCTAATTATTTATTACAGCCCTATTAATTTTTGCCACTTTGGTCATAGTCAATAATAATTATAACGACTGATCAATCCCGAACATTATTTTATTTTTTACTTAAATGCTTATGATATGACATTGTCTGCCTTAGTGTTAGGCATTCACTAAAATGATTATCCAATATAATACCTATGTATAACCCAGTATAACCTATGAAAAACAATCGACTAGACTAGTCATTTTTGTTTAATGTCTGAAAATCATAATTTACGATAACATATAATATAAGATGTAACAAAAAGACTAGACAAAAAAAAAATTAGTTAAACACAAATTATGTAAATTATATGGATGATAAATAATGTGCTGATAAAAAATATGCTGCTTATGTCTGGAAATGCCTAAAAAGAATATTTTGATAAAAGTTATGAAAACTCACATCTCCGCACAGTTACGGCTTGGAGGAGGTGACCAACAATAGTTTTATTTACAAAGTTATCCGTTCTGTGTAATACTGTATTGCTGTTAGTAATCAATAAATATTATTATTATTACGTTTCAAATTAATTTGCAAAAAAATAATATTAATATTTTTGGAAGCTGTAAAAATAAACCACTCGACTTAAATTAACGTCTTCACCATCAAAATGGGTCCAAAAATCAAATTTATAAATTGGCTATTTTGAATTTTAAAATGATAATTATTTTGAAAAAAAATTAAATCAGAAAAATGTATTTCGTTCGTCAGGTCTTTCTGTTACACCCTGTATAATATACGTCATAATTCATACTTTGTAACCCTTGAATGTTACGAAAAACGAAATTTAACCGGACACGTCGCTTTTATGTCTACTCCAGTTGCTCACCGAGATGGGATTTTCGGTGAACTATTTTAATGTTTCTCTGAGCTTCGACGTCGTGTGTCTGGTGTTCCTGTTATTGCCGAATGGCAATTATTTGACACCGTTGAATTTCCTCAGCAATATCGCGTGTACCGGTTTGCTGAGCTTATTATTCTGCAATATATTCACGTCGGACACGAACATCGGCTGCCAGACGCTCATCTGTGGAAATTGGACCGACGTTTTCCAATATTTCGGAATACTTTTGTTCACTTTCATACCTATAGTCCAGGTAAATATTAATATTATATTAGCAAACATTCTACTCATTATTTATTATTTAATCACGTATTTAAATTTTTATGAATCAGTTGTGAGTTTTCCGTCAACATTTCTTAGAAGTCATGTACTGTAAACCGTAGTAAAGCATCATATTATGATGTCAGTAATATAGTAATCAATAGTAATTATTTTAAAAGCTCGTTGATTATCGCAACACTTATTATTTATCTCAATGTATTAAAAACATATTAGAAATTAATTTCTTTTTCAATTGGTATTTCCTCGGTACACTCTGTATTTCATTTTCACGATTCATTTGTTTGATGTAATCGACTGTTTGTTACGTATCTTTACGCGTAAAAATAATTGTTCGTAATTATAATTATCGTTCTTAAATATATTAAAATTAAAAACTTAAAATAATATTTTCTTAAAAAATAAATGTTTTTTTTAAATAAGTAGGTATATAAATAAAATAAATATAATACATATTACAATTTTTATTAATTATTATTATATGATATAGATAACATTTTTTTATTATATATTTATCAATTTAATTACTAAGTATTAACTTTAAAAAGAAATTCCCCGAATATTTATGCTTATATTTAATTCGTGGCGTGGTATTCAAATTGGTTTAGGTGTTTAAAATCGAAGACGGGTCGATTAGAAAGAATGATTTCGCCTGGCCCAAACTGTTGAACACGTCGATGGTCATAATTACAAATATGTACATTGCAATCGGCCTGTGTGGGTATCTGGACCAACAAGATGTCCCAATATTTGGAATTCTAATATTGAAGTTCATGCCAGCTATCAGGTAACATAAAATATATTATGCTATATATATAGTTGATAAAATTGATATAATTATTATGATCGAGTGGGAGATACGTCATAAAGGCGAAGTTTTAAAGGGTAAAAACACATCATCGGTATAATATCAACACGTCTTTACAAAATTTGACAATCTCACAAACTGTAGCCCATATATTGTTGCCATTTATATAGGCTGTAATGACTATAATAATATATTTATTCGTGTACATAGGTGCCGGACTATCGTCAAAACATGCGTCGCCGTAAATGTTACGTTTCTTCACCGTGAACTGAATGTCGAGTCCACATTATTGTGGGTGTCGTCCATCAAGGTGGATAATAAAAGCGATAATAAAATTGGGCGACCGCCGTCTACCGGCAAATACTCGCCGGCTATATTTGCGGGATTGACGGCATTTACGAAGATATTATTCACGTTTTGTTCGTTTTTTGGTAAGACCATCATGTCAATACGCAGGGCTAAATTTAGGGGAGAGGGGATCCGGGAACTGGTTACAACTGCCCCGGGCGCCAGTATTTTGAGGGCGACAATATTTTGTATTCGGCTATTTGCTCTCTTGTGAATAATTATTAAAACTTTTAAAATTGAAATTATTTCCAAATAACCGTATTATATAATAAAATATAATATTAATGTATTAATACTGTTTGCAATTAAGACAACTGATGTACAACGGGGCGAAAAATTTCTAAATGCGGCACTATGACAATATATCACAGTATTATAAAGTTTACTTAAATGTCCCCAGAAAAATACCGTCGATAAGTGTTGATCATTAGCTGGACGTACACATAATATTATCATGTAATATTACAGGGTTCTCTCGAGAATATCATATAATTAAATCGATGGACCTAATCAATTAATTTTCATTTAAAAACCATATTGTAGTGTTCCAATGTACCCACGATTAGAAAAACATAGTATAAAATACCAACGATTCTTTGCAAAAATAACGATTATTTTTGACGTGGGTATTTGTTGTGTGGGCGGAAAAGGGTTAGTAATGAATAAAAAGTAATAAATTAAATTTCTCATATTAACTATAATAATTAAACAAGGTCAAATTTACGATTTCCTTGTTATTATATGAGTATCGTTTTTTAATTAAACGGAGGTGGTACACCGGCCGTACACACTAACATAGGTATTAGGTACAAAACGAAATTTGTATTAAAATCATTAAAACGAGGGAAAGCAATATTTTATTTTATATAAAAAAATGTGTACTTATAAAGTTAGAAAGTTAATTTAGAAAAAATAAACGACTTATTCATGAACCATCATATGACTAGGTTCTATTCCGTTCTTTATATGCTTAGGCTTATGTATTCTACATTTATTTTACCTAAATGGATTTTCCATAGTCTAGCTCTAGCACATAACAATATTATGAATTTTATGATATTATGTATTACTATATGACATATTATATTATACTGACTAACAAAACGGGCATTGATTTTTCCGCAGTCACCATTGCAGTAGCATCACCGGCCACCAGCGGATTCCAAGTGATGGTGGCCCTCATAGGATACCTTGGTAACGCTTGCAATATGATGGTATACCCATACATTGTTGAGATGTGCGTGACGTATGCCCTCCATGGAATATCCACCAGACGATACGTGATTTTTAAGGACGTGTGCTTGGTGCTCCTGGGCTTGTTGGTGTTCGCGTGCGGTACGTCCGCGCTCGTGATGCGCATAATTCACGGCGGTGACTGAGAACGGATATAAATACTGATGGTAATAATTATTCATATACCTAATGTCCTGGACGATATTTAAGTTAACTATATAATAATATGACAGATCGACATGATAGCTTTACCAAAAAACGAACAGAACGTGAATACCGGACAAGCCCAGAAGGACCAAACACTCATCCTCGAGGATCACGTATGGTCAGATTGACATACCGTGCAGGGCATTCATCACGACAATGTACGGGTATATCATAGTATTGAACGCGTTACCCATCACTTGGAAGTCGTGGGTGAAAATGGGTCAACGAAAAACATGTCCTTGGCGATCACGTGCGGTCTGGTCGACATACTGCTGTGCTGCCTTGTGCAGCCCTGTGCGTAACCGCATCTTATATGGTTTTTTTTTCATCAATCGCCAGAAGAAGGCTTTCTATTATAACGATAAAAATAAAGATGTTGAAATAATATAAATAAATATCAAAGTTTTCTATATATTATATTATACCTACGTCTTGTGGTACATATTATATTCGTAAAATATATCATTCCAGTTGGACTAGTGGAATGGCTCACCCTTAGTCTAAGAAACTTATACTAAGTACATTTATGGTTGTAGGCGCTTTAGATGCCTACAGTGTCTTGAAAGTAGTGGTTGAATCGCAGCTGGATTATTTTATTGCGTATAAGCAACACTATCTTTTGTTTGAAGGAAAACTCGATAATCTCGTCCTGGATGGAGCTGATCATCATATCCCACTGGTGGATAAATAAGTCGGCTGCAGCTCATAAGCGCAAAATATGACCCAAACGCAACACAAAAGCGCAAAAATAAATATTCCATGAGCGCAAAAAAAATTTAACAAATAAAAAGTGTATTTTATTAAAATCATACAGTTATTAATATTAAGCTTTTAGTAATAATAAAATTAATTAAAAACATTGAAATTTAAATTACATATTACTCTTAAAAATTAACAAGTATAATATTATAATAAGTACTTTAATATTTAATTTGAAATTTAAAGCCCACAGTTATCAAATAGTCCAATCTGAAATTTTTTTTTTATGTATTTACAAGTTCCATACTTTTATACTGGAATTGACTTTGTGTTTTGTGGTTTTTCGTCCATTTGATTGCATTTTTAAGTAAACTTTTGCCTAAAGCAGAACTTGTTTAAACACTTCGATAAAATTGTAAATACTATTATAGATGTGTGTGGGTTATAGAATTGTTCTTTCAAATGGCGGTGATATAATTCTGGACCATTGATAGTTGATTGATCTGATCCTTGGTTCGTTTGAAGGAGGTTCAGCCCAGAGGTGCGGTGGATATCTGTTGTAATTTTCAATACAATTTGCTAAAATATAATCAGAAAACTCTGATATCTTAAAATTGTCAGGACCAATAGGAATGAGTTCATAAAACGCATCTGAAATTTCAGTAGAAGGTAAAAAAGCTAATTCAAAGAAATACTTTTACCAATTTGAAATTTCTGATTCATTTTTGTCGTATTTAATTTTAAATTACAATTTTCCAGTTTATCTGTTCCAAGCTTGTCCTTACTGGCAACATTTAATTCTATTGCATTTATAAAAATACGCAAAACGCCATTATGAGCAGATAATATTCAAAATCTATAAGTATATTTTGAGGTTTTAATTCTTTATTACATAATTTTTTTATTAAATGCAACATTTTGGCATAAAATCTGTTGTCTTGGATGGCAACAGACAATACATTACTTGAACGGTCATAAATCATGTAGAACAGTGGTGGCCAAACTTTTTTTACCTCAGGCCAGAAAAAAAAAAAATTTTACCGCGGGCCATACAATTTTTTTTTACTTTTAAGTAATCAGAATTTTAGGTATAGGTATAAAATTTCATATTTAACGACGTTTTTATTGTACTTAATAATTTTAATGTCTTTATTTAATACTTAACTTAATAATTACTACAAATGAAAAAAAATTAAATCGGCTTACATTTCCAAAAATTATTTTTAAATAAATTATTAACTACACATATAAAAATAAATATAAAATATACAAAATATCGTTTTACACTTACAAAACATATTTTAAAATATATTAATTTGACTGATCACGACTGATCACGATGGCTGTAGAAACTACAATGTAGATAAAATTGGTCGCGCAACGAGCACAGTAATATTACTCGTTGTAGGTACCTACATCGTTGTTTCTACGAAAATAAGATAAGATAAGATAATGCTATTTATAATATGTTTATAGAATATATACTGTATTTTCAATTTTTTTTTTTTCGTAAATGTAAAATATTATAGTTCTTTCGCGGGCCAGATATTAAATGATGGCGGGCCGGAGTTGGCCCGCGGGCCGTAGTTTGGCCACCACTGATGTAGAACATGAACTGTATAAAGTTACTTAAAATGAGGGGGACAAACATTAAATGTATTATCGCCTAAAATGGTGTAACTGTTATTGACTAAATATTCTAAATTACTCTTAGTCGTGAAAATTACAATTTTTTACTCTTCATCTACATGGCAAAATATTTCATATTACAATGTGTAATTAAACTATTGATTTTTTATTGTTGGATGAGTTCGTTTAATAAAGTAGGTGCTGCAGGAATTTTTTTCCGACTTTCTCTACACATGGATTTTCTCATACTAGAAAATCGTTTAATAGTTCTGTATTTTCAACTGCCATCAGTTCACGACGAATAATTTTATTTGGTCACCTTTCATTTACAATTATTACGAACTAAAATATCGCAATTTTCTACAATATTGTGACTATGAAATATATTTTCATTTTCCGTCATAATATTGGATATTTCGAAATTAGTTTGAATTGTTAAAGTACATTGTCTTACAGTACATTGCCAAGATATATCTCTGTTTACCATTACTCGCGGTTGTCTGTACATAAAATTATTATGCACAATGCACATTTCTTCAGTTAATTTTTGAATTATAATTCGCAAACGCAAATGCATACGATGAAGCACAGACACAAATTTATATAATACACAGGTGATATAGGATTCTAGCCTAACTAATTTTATCATGTTGTAGTACCTCCACTGGGAGGCCTCTACATATTCTGTCTAATCTGTAATTTTATTTATATTTATATTTTTAATTATTCCATCAATAAATTTTTTTTATTGTTTTACTTTGTAACGGATTGAATAAAAACTCTTTTAATAACAGAAAAAAAATTATTCGAAACCATAAACGCGACTATTTTATGCATGATTGTACCTCATCTGCCCGACTAATGTCTACTAATTATTTCTCCTGTAACCAATATCAACCATTTATGAACAATAATTTCCATCGTAAATCTCAAAATCCTTGTTTCAGCACCTTTCCAGGTTTTATTTACACGGTGCAATTATAAATCTAAACCACCCACTAAAATATACGCAAAAAATTTCATAAAAGTCAGTCCAGCTAGCCGTCGTTTAGGAGGAGTTCAAATATATACGAATAAAGATATTCTCGAATCATAAGAATTAGAAACTATTCTACTATACATTTCTTATTATGCGCGGAATATTCAGAGCAGAACTTTAATTGTGTACATGATTCCTCTTTGGCATATATATACAATATGTTATGTACACTCGATGGTAAATTTTAATGATATAGAGATTAAGATATCCTTATTAAAAATAATCCTGAATATAAAACAAAGACATTTACTAGGACTTTACTAGGAATATGGATGATAAACTGCAATTATTAAAATTTTAAATTATATATCATTAAGTATATACCTAATCACATGATTTAGAAATTTTTTATAAATACATATAGTACATGGAAAAACATATTCTATTGATTAATATAATAAAATATGAATACAGCGAACATTGCAAAGTTTTTTAAAATACTAAAGGAGTTTCTTTTTTTGGTAATTGAACGAGATCAATAAAAATAATAATTATGATGTCAATTATACTGTATTAACAACCTACCGACCTACCTACCTACCTACTTACTTTATTATCCACATACATATAACGTATACCATATTTATATAAATATTACAAACTGTTGCAGTGTGTGTAGAAAATAAGTTGTAGGTTGTACTGGGGTTGGATTTAGGTCAATTGGAGGGTCCGAGAGCGCAAAAGTATTTTGGCGTTCGAAACATACAATGTTATTTATAGTTAGTACGTTTAGTTTTACTTCGTTTGTAAGTTATTGCAATCTTTTATTCGACTCGCGTCAATGGTTCTAATTATATTGATATTTTTATAGTTCTTTTCAGTATTTTTTCAATTAAATTGAAAAAATACTACACTTAGTCTCCTTAGACTTTACTACATTTTTTTTAAAAATATAAACTCATGTAATGTTAAAACTATCGGTAGGTGCAACGCTTCACCTGATATGTCCTAACATTTATGAGTATATTATAATATAAATTCCACCTATTTTTTATGGACTCCGCTGGTTGTTGATTATACGGAACCTTAAATTTAATATTATATATAAATATAAAAATTAACACAACTTTAAAACTGTTGAAATTGATTTGTTTTACTAAAATTCAAATACCTATATGATTAAAATCTTCATTTTGAATCGTATATTATACTCACTAATTATATTATAAATGGAATTCGTTGTAGATATTAAACATATACAAACTACAAATTAGGTATATAAAATAAATAAGATATACATTATTTTAACACAGAATATTGTGCATTAATACATTTAGCATTATAACTCGTGTCAATAAATTATTTTAATAAAAAATGTAGTCTTAAAATGTCTTAAACATATGGCTGGTTTCTGCTTGTGATACGAACCGGAAGCAATTATAATGCTCAATGCGTATAGAACTCTATAGACTCGTATTGCCGAAACGTCGTCGCAGTGTATAGCACTCAGAACTCGTGAAAAGCGATGATAATTAAATGGCATGGTGGATGCAGAAAATAAGAGCTTTTTGTTGGCGATTTGCTAGGACTGACCGATCGATGACATGGTAATAATCGCGAGTTAATCGTAAACAATGTTATATTTTTCTTAGGTCATAGAAGAATCATTGTTAATCCGACACAGAGAAAAATTTTCGGTGCCCAATGGCCGCCGTTTTCTATTTTCCATCGCCGAAATGGCATGCAAACGTACCACGATATCAGAAATACAAATCTGCGCACAGATTCCAAACGGTGCTGTGCGCTTGCGTCGTCACCAAATTATCCTTTTTGCTTCAGACCTATATACTCGTGATACATATTATTCCTTTACGCTTCACACGGCCTTTAAGTGGTTTGTTATATTATATTTTATAACCTCAAACGTTGAACACCAACTGTTGAATGTCTAACTGTTATTGAAAAATGTTTTTGAGGACAATGTTGTCCACACCCCACTCGCGCCTATATGTGCTTACCGGACAAGGACCTATAAGATATTGTATTTTTTATACTTGTTGCTTTTGGGACACGGATATTTTCGTGTGTCATAGCCAATAATAAATAATATTCTTAGTTAATATACAATTATTATACAAAGACATTATTGATTTATTGAAGAATAAAAATATTTCCATTCAAAATAGAAGTTTTTTTGTTTCCAAATGTATATAATATGTTAATCCTAGTATTTCCAATCTTACGGCATTCAATTTTCTTCAAATTGTATTTTCCCCTGATATTTATTTAATCAAACGCCTAATTTGTTTTTCCGTATCCAAAAGCTACACTAATTTATTGTTTTGTTTTTTTTAATAAAATATATTTTCCTCAAATTCTATAGGTAATTCCTAATTAAAAAAAAGGTGCGCAAGTGGGTATTGCTCTGCTGTACAGTAGCTTACAAGTGGGTCACTGTAATGGATTGTGTTAAATTTGAATTCAATAATATAATGTCGTTGTATAAGAAAAACGAGTCTGAACGAAGACGATCAGTCAGCCAGTCAGCCTATGATATTACTAAGGATATTTGATGATATTATTGTGAATAATGTAATTTATAATTAAACTAAATTTAAGTTTTAAGTTTTTAAATTACAACAAAATAAGAAAATCGCTTTATGATAAATCGAGTGAATATCCAATGTTGTAAGAATTTGAACTTCAAAGGCTCATAAAAATTTAATTTGATTTTCTTGTAGATATTTTTTGTTTGATAAATGTAGACAAACTTATGAGAATCTTGTATTACATTATAAAATCTTTGATTTAAAAAGAAAAACTTTTATGAATTTCTAACTCAAAATAATTTGCATATTGAACCAGTAAAAATTTCTTGTATCACGGTTATTCGCTTTAGAACTACACCAAAAACCAAAATAAATTTTGTTGAATACAAACTTTGCGTGAAATTTCCCGTTTTTTCCTTAATTTTTCTTTTGTTTTTCACGGCGCTTTTGAAAACTTTTGGGAATTAGTTACTTTTGACCCAAAGTATCAACTAGATTCACTTTCCTGTCAAAAAAGATACCGTTGAATAAAATCTAAGCAGTTTACTGTCCTGATAGGTGATGACAGACACAAAAAATAAAAAAACACATCATTGTAAAATCAATACATTCATCGCTCCGCTCAGAATCTAAAATATATAAATATTTTCTTTTTAGTCTTTATACCTTTATTATAATAATATATAGTTTGTATGTAATGTACATTCGTTAGGATGAATATTATTATTGTCTTGTTATTGTTTTTATTTTTTTAACCATGTGCGTCATCATATAGAGAGGAATTTCATTCTAAAAGTTATTTTTTACAATAATTTCAATTTCGTTAAGTGGTTGTATTTTACCAGGAAAAATAATGATATACCTACATAGTGGGCTACAGAGATACGTTTCTACAGGTCAGATTGGTTGAAACTAGGAATCATATCACTGCAAAAACGAGAAAAAAACATCATAATTATTTATGTGTTGGTCAGAAATATTTTCGTTTTATTTCAACCACGATCTTCAAATTTCACAATTCATTTTTTCCATTAACTAATTGTTTCAATTCGATCTATCAGTGTGTAGAATTTGTACTTAAAAATGTCCACTGATTTAAAGTGATTTTCTATTGAAGATTGTTGGTATACTGCCATTGAGATTTTAAAGCTTGTATAGTATTAATATTTAATATTAATGATAATAATATTATCACGATAATACTTGGATCCATTAGGAACCAGGTTAGTGAAACATCTACTACAGCTGTAGTAAAATGACAGATAAACAGTCAATACATATGATGGTATATTTTTCATGTTCTACGTTAAAAGGACGCCAAACGGGCATTTGTTGTCTCCGTCTTACAAACGTGCAGCATGAAAAATTTTACTCTGTAGTTTCTAAAATTAGAGTGAATTGACCTGTTATCAAATATATAAGTAAGAATTTATTATCTAGGGCATCTCGGAGGCTTTTATTGATTTTCTTATTATGAAGCAAGTTACGACCATTTTTAAACTGTACATTTTTGTTCATTTTAAAATTACCATGATTTACTTAAAAATAATTATATCAATAAAATCCTCCGACATGCCCTAGATAATATTCTTACCTATATATTTTATAAGAGGTAAATTTGCTCTATTTTTAGAAATTATAGAGTGTAATGTGTTATTGTGAACGTAAAATTTGCCATGTTGTACGTTTGTAAGATGGAGATGACAAACTCTCGTGTGGTCTCCTCCTTAAGGATACTATATGTAATCGTTATAATACCTACCTAATCTATTATAATTTTCAAATTATTAAATTACTTATCAGTTAGAAATTCATAAAAGTTTTTCTTTCCATAGTTAACATTAGAAATTTTAATAGAAGATTTTCCACACATTTTTCAACCTTCAAAAATAAAGTGGAAAGTAAAGTAGAGCGTTTGAATTTAAAATGTTTACGATATTGTATTTTCACCGGTAAGTTAACGAATTTCCATCTACGATTTTTGATATTTTTTTGTAGATAATTCAAAAACTAATAACTGTAGGCACTCGAAATTTTCATCAAATGTTAAAATCATTATTTTCCATACATCGTAAAAATGTCCAAGTGCTAAATCCAATCCACAACTTGGTCCATCTAAGTTGAATTATTTCACAAAGCTAGGTACACTGACGCCGATTTGTCCGTGAACTGAGAATGCACTAAAACTGAGATACAATTAAACCGAGATACGCCTATGTAGCGTTTAAAAGGTTTGTCACGAAAAAAACTGCACACGGGCGAAGCCGGGAAATTCAGCTAATCATATAATGATATATAATATCAAATGTAAAATAGTACAAAATTATAGTCGACTTTTGGTCGATATTTAAATTCGTTTGACACAATAACAAATCTTGATTATAACTTCGAATGCCCTCGTACAAATTTAAAATTTAAATTAAAACGAAACGATATAATCATACATGCATGTGAAAAAAAAAACGGGCGAGCGACGACGTAAATAAATCTCATTTTATTAGTGATTTACATCGACGCAAGTACCTAAATAAAAACTAGAACTAAAAAAACGAATAGAATAGAACTGAATATTCTATTTGACGTTTTTTTTGTCGCTTTTGCATTAAAGTCGATAAAACGATATAATATGATATAACTAAACACGTCTAAATCACGTGGTGCGTCGCTTGGTGACCTAACGAAAAACAATAACATTTTGTATTCGCATTAATCTATATAATCACTTAAATATATGAAATCTTCTCGGCTGATGGTGACATAAGTTATAATAGACCGACAGTGGACAAAATCCGTAATGCGCGTTGTTATATCGTATTGTATCGAAGTGGATTCCACTAATACGAAACCTCGTTACGACGAAAGGATTTCGTTTGCAACAAGTTTTCCCGATTTTGCTTTATCGGTATTCTTTTGTACTGGAGTATACACAAATGAGTTTAATATTTTTTGGTTACAAGGGTGGCAGCGAATAAGGGTGCGCATCATAAGCATTCGTGTACATATACGCGTGGATATGCGTCATACAAAAGAGAGTTAAAATTCAGCGATGGTGATGGAATTCACTGACGACTTAAGTGAACTTTTCCAGGGTCAAAAGTAAAACACGTTTCTAGAACTTTTAAAAATAATTGGGAATAACGAAAAAATAACCAGTTTTCGGCAAAACGAAATTGTTTTGTTATGAATTCAAAAACAAATAACCATAGAGATTTGAATTTTTTACAAAAATGAAAAAACATAACTGCTACAAAACGAGATTGACTGATGCTCCCCTACAGTCTATGTGAAATACTATAGCACAAAACACAGAGACGACATCGTTCTTCTTCAACTCTTCAAAGAGACGAAGCTGAATCAGAAAATATGACATATACAACACATAGATAATATTACATTTAATTAAATTAACATATGAGCGATGAGCCTCTCATTTAACTTACTTAAAATTGTTTGTATAAATTATAGAAAGTAATGTATTTGAGAGACGTTAGCAGTTGCGGCGTTTATATAAATGAAAAAAAGTTATAACAATAACAACAATAGAAATTATGTGAGAATTTTCTAGACATGGTATTTATTTCAGACAGCTATTTTTAGACATATTAAATTATCGAATAGTTTTGTTTTCGATTTGTGTTTGATGAACTATGCGAGTAAAATATCTTGAAGTGTATACAAAGTTCCTCGTAACTTTTGCTTATACCAACAAAACAATATTGAAAATACATTCCCAATAATTTTTTTTATAGATATTCCAAGTTTAATTTTTGGAAAATTGAATATTTAAACAAATATATAAATTCTTATTTCTTAGTTATTTTTGTTGTAATATAATACAAATATATTATTAGTCGTAAGAAACTTTTCTCCACTGCGTTATTTACTAAAAAAACATTGAGGTTTTCTGAATATTTAAAATTATTAAAGGACTTATTATAACCTATTCTGGCTATTCTCACATTGCTCTACGTATGACACGATATAGTACTAAAACTTTCCGACTACAGACTTAATTATTGTAAACGTTTTAAAATTATATATTAATATATTACATAATTATTTCCTTAACCTAGTTTTTAATAGCAAATAATGTTTATGTATTGCAACAGTTAGCAATCCTAACTTAATAATGCATACACATAATACCGCGTGGATAATACATATTATGCTTAATAAAAGATTATGTTTTTAATGTGTAAGTCCAAAAATATTGTATGTCTAACTTACGGTCCCAATTAAGCAAGTCTCGACTGGCAAAAATAATGATTTCCTTTTTCGCGTATTTATTTTGTTTTGTGAACACGAGCATAAACAGCACGCGACTTCTGTTATAATAATAATAATATGTTAGATTTTTAATTTTTTTACAGAAGCATGATAATTTCGGCCGATCGACCACTTTGCGCAGTTATATATTTTGAATATTATGTTTATAGTTATTTATCGACCGGATTACGGTTGTGTAAAATATCAGCTCTATAATATCGCACTCATTCCAAGTAGAATGTACCTATCTATAAAGTATATATTACATTATTATTTCTTAATACTTGTTGGTAGTTACTATTTTCCCGGCTATATATTTCTTATGTTTACCTTACTAGTTATTACTTACTGCCAACTCATAAATTTCTTAATTGAACGTGTATAGGTACCTACAGGTTGGATTTTAATAACACATTCTATTGATTTATTTGACTTGAATAGTGACAAAAGTGTTTTTTATAATTTTTTTTTAGAATAGTCATATCCTCGAGCGTGATAAAACTGGAATTTTTATTTTATGAATTAATGATCGGGGTCTGAATATTAAACATGACACACTTAAACTTTTCATTTTGAAATATTCAGCTAGTTACTGTGATATTGTTATTTTACATGCTGTTAAATGTTTATAAGCTGTTAATTGGTCATACAGTATTATATTGTATAGGTCATTTCAAAAAGGACTATAGTAATGTCCAAACTTTTGTTCATTTCGATTCATATAAATAGGTATACTATTTTTTATATTTTATTATATATAACTACATTATTTTTAGGTCAGTTAACAAAAAAAATGAGTAAAATAAAAAATATCTTAATCAAGATATAATAATAATAGAAGATTTATTAAAAGATTTAAGATAATGAAGCAAAAAATAAATCATTTGCACTTCATTAATTTGGTATCATCGCACAATAAAAAATAATATTTTAAACATTTTTAACTATACTACTGACCTATATACTAACAACATTTTGAAAAAAATAATTGTAAAATTGTACACGTATTCATGTTTTATAATAATATGATGTATTACATTATGATTTAAAACTTTAGATGTGGTACTTGATTTATCATTTTGTATATTATTAGGTAATATATTATTTTTGAAACAATTATACATATGTAAATATTGTGGTTATACTATATGTCTATTTTTTATGTACCTGAGAATTATTTCTAATATTTTAATTTGATATTCCCTCATCAGTTGCCTGCTATATGTATAAGAATAAACAATTATTATACTATTTATTTAGTGCATGTCTAAAAAATTATGTGTTTCGGAAATGTAAATTTATTTTCAATTTTATAAATAAAGTAACGAAGTGACCAGTGTGGCCTCGGATAAAAATGTGTAGGTGGTATGTAGAATCGATGCTAAGCATAGTCCGTTTGGACAAATTTACCTTAAACCTTTACCGTATTGGTAAATTTGTATATATCTATCAATTGAATGAACATTTTTGGAGGGTCGTGTACTATTTGGATTAGGACAGTAAATTGTACCGCCATCGCAAAAATACTTTTCTTCCCACTTGAACGTACTTAGGATTATTTAAAAAAAAGGTTGTTTGATTGGCTTTACTTAACGTTTTTGATAACGACGAGACACATTTATTGGTAGCAGTTCAGCTACAGCTGTATCTAACTATTAAACACATAAAAGCCCAAAACAATAATGTTATTTCATAGGTTTATCCAATATCTAACACCTAAACTTATTATGAGTTTAGTACAAAGTCTACGATCCATTATCAATTTACAGGTATAAAAGGTTGGGATTGGCCCAAACGACCTCGACGCTATTGTATTGACGGAATCTTTGCCCCCCCCCCCCCCATTACGTTGTTGCTGGCTTGGGTACGAAAAAAGGTCCGCTATTGTTTGGTTGCCGACTTACGACAGCCTAAGCGGTAATAAATAATTAAAAAAATAAATAGTCGGCCGAGTATGAAATTATATTATGATTTATTTCAAGCAGGGCAAAAATGCGTTCGGGTACATTTACAAAAACGCAAACCAGAACGAATTAACACTATAATGCGTATACTCGGGTAGGTAGGTCTGTATATAACATAATATAATATACACTTATGTCACGTTTATTTTCGCTATTATTTTGTAGAGTCCATTAGTAGTGCTCTAACATGCGACTAACCTGATGGCTGAGAGGTGGCACCATGGGATGTGGGCTGTTAATCGTACCCCGAAAATGTTCGTATCATTTGTCTATTTGTAAACGTGTGTTGGGCTTTGAAGATAAATTTAAGTTTTGAGCTGGCAGAATGTGACAAAAATATAAGCTTCGGGGGACTAGGTCATTGTTTTGCCAACCAACCAATTAACGTTATATACATTTTGATGATTTAGTGAGTATTATTGAAATAAAAATATAAAAAAAAACGGAACAAGAGTGAGTGAGGTTGCACTTAAGTAATAGCACGGAAATGCTATAAATTTGTATCAGTTAAACGAAAAATAAATTGTATGAAATCGAATAAAACCTTTGTCGACAAAATTATGATTGTGAACGATTTTCATCTCTATAAGATAGCATATATAATTCATAATATTGCTATGTATTACATAAATTAAAACACACCAAAACCTTTGAGATTATAATATAGAAAAAAGTAGATTGATATGACGTACATTCATTTATCTTTGACAAAAATGTCGGTTTTAATTTATTCACTGCACGTCGTACGATAATGAGGAGAATGATATAAGTAATTATTATTATTAATAACTTATATATACAACCGACTACCCAAAACCATTAATAATTAATATTATAAAATGTTTTTGAGTGCACATTTTTTAGCTAGGTATTTTGCACAGATTATTATTGGTTTAAAGGTTTATCACATCCTAACCAGTTATAACTACTTGAAACTCGTGAGAGCAAATAAAAATATAAGTAGGGACTGAAAGTCTCAATAATATTGTTATATAATCAACAAGATAAAAATTAAACTATTGTTATTTGTTAATACCACGCTATGCTCTATGATTCATTTAATTAAATGTATATTATTTTTTTTTGTTCTGACATTATTTAAAATATTTTATACTTAATTAATATGTGTAATCACGCGGACACGTGTCTGATAACATTAAAAAAATAAACCTAACGAGTTGAACATATAGTTTTTATTGATTTATAATTAAATTCAACTATTGTTTATGAAAATACTTTTAGTGAAATGTATATACAACATGTCAATAATTTATTTGAACTTTTAGGTAAGTATTCTAGGTTGATGTTTAAATCAACTTCTTAAAAAATAAAAAGGAATTACATTTAAAAAAAAAAAATAAACATCAGTTTACAGTTAAAATAAATACTACAGCACTTCGTTGGAAATCGAAGATAAATATTCTATCCACGCTGGTAAATTATTTACTAGTCTAGTGATGTTGTCTTAACAGAACAGGGTATAAAAACAAAGCTATTTATTTTTTTTTGTTTTGTAATTACTTGAGTGAGGACCGAGGAGTACCTATATATATATTTGTCTTGTTTAACATCAGATTTACTCGCACTAAGAAAAATTCATTGTCGCTAACATGTGCTTCCGACAAAGATCATAGTTTTTGCCTCCGGAGGAAATAATAACGATCAGAGAATGTTGTTAAACCATCACAACGACAAAGTTTATGAATCCCGTAGACGTGCTTCAGAAGTCTGAAATTAGATGAAAATTGACTATTACAGGGGTGGATGGAAACACGTGTCACGTAATTTATATAGAGATAAATTATAATAAAATATAATATACGATATTAGATGTATATATAGGTTGTTCGGGTTTTTTGTTTGTCAACGCTGGTGTTCGGTGAGTTTTCGTGAAACCCATTACTTGAAAAAGAAAGAACACCATCGCGTGAATACAAATTAATCAAACATTGAAGATTTTCTGAATAAGTAGGACAAGTGCGGCCGTGGGGGTGCCATTATAAGTGCTGCTGAGGCGACGCCTTAGTGAGAGTTTTATAAGACTATAAAGTAGGTACCTATAGTGTTAAGTGTTATCCAAATTTGTAGTGTAGAAACATCCACAAAGCGTATTGTAATA
Source organism: Metopolophium dirhodum (assembly GCF_019925205.1). NCBI lineage: Eukaryota > Metazoa > Arthropoda > Insecta > Hemiptera > Aphididae > Metopolophium > Metopolophium dirhodum. The sequence continues at coordinate 19,774,832 of NC_083563.1, read as the reverse complement.
TAAATGATAAATTAATGTTTAAACAAACATTATGATGATATAGTATGACAATATCATTTATGGGATACGATGTATAAAATATGCACATGAAAAATACATACCTACACAAATAACCATTGATGAACCAGCCTTATTTTAAATTTCTTTTTTCAAGCAGTTGGGAATCATATTCGAGACAATATTATAATTCACTCGTTGTGAAGCCCCGCACAGACGACGTATAGTTATTTCACTCTTATCAGTTATAACGACAACAATATAATAATATTATATAGATTACACAATATCTGAATGTGTACCTTTGATGACAATAAATTATTTTTTGTTTATAAAAAGAAAATTACTTAGGTGTACACATTATTTATATTTATTATTTAAAAGACAATTATTAAAGAATTTGTAAACTAACTTTTATTGTACCTATGTCCGTATGCATAGTCAATTTTTGTGCCACATAAATCGACTAATTGTATACGGCGTATAAAAATTTTAAATTGAAGTATATATTAATTAAACTAAAATAATATATTAATTTATTAATGTGGATTTTTGTAAAATGTATTTTTTGATAATACCATTAATGAAAAAAACGACTTATGTTCCGAGAAATGAACAATTTATAAATATTGCTGGAATATTTTTGTGACCAGAATTATTAGGTACATAGTAAAAAAAATATATATAACAAACAAAAAATATGATATGCGTAATACCATTTATACTTATTACTTATGTATTCAACGACTCTTAAATTATTAGTCTTTTTGATTTCCGAAAAATCACTAGTGAAATAATTAAAAAACAATCCCTTGTAATAATGCACAGTTATAAACGATTATTTTTATAACTTTTTATAGTATTTAGTGTCTACCATGTCTTTATAATAATAATTTATTAGATAATATCTACACAAAAATTCGATCTCATCATAAAATATTGATTATAAAAGAAAAAAATGTACGTTCTTGAAACTGTATAAGCTTATCAGTTGAAGCCCGTTTTTTGATTACATGTATACTTATATTTATATTAATTATATATACACGAATATACATGTATATATTATACCGGCTTATTGACGATCTTGTCTTCATTCATAAGATTTTATCAAAGCCCTTGAGCTGTAACTTTAATATACATATATGAAAAGTCAAGTGCCTCTATCGGGTTCGAGGTTTTAAAATCACGTGACACGGCAGTATACGAAAGAATTAAGGACACGAGACGACCGGTGCGGTAAAATAAAATCCACTTGTTAGTTGTTTCCAGATCATTATTAACCCGGTGTAGTTCTCAAAGATAATTTCATATAACTTTTTGACTCTAATTGTTAGTCAAAATCATATTCATAATCATAAACATAGACGTGTTTATTGTGGAGTGATTGAGGGTGCAGACATCTGGTACTGTAAATTAAGATTCAAGTGACGTGTTATGTTAATTACCTACAGTTGAAGAGACATTTTTAAAATTGTTGTTTGCACATTTTATCGATTATATCTTTTGAATTTCAATCTTTAAAGATTATACATATTTTATATTTAAAAATTACATTTAACCTTGTCTTTTTGTTTTATGTTTGAATTATGATTACTTAAATGTTGATATGTTACTGTTACATTTGTAATTATAAATTGTATTTCTAAGATAATTGTAATGACACATGACTTTTACCTTTATATTACACTGTTTGTTAAATTTTTGTTTTAACTGTTGGGTTTGAAATAATGCACACGCACACACACAAAATATATGTATACTATATCGAGTGTTGTGGATCAAATATGGTATCGCGTCAACATCCAAATAAATTCCATTAAATGTATACGAAGCGTTAGGTCTGAACATTCAGAAAATATCAACAGTATGATAAACTGCTTAAGATAAACGGACTAGTAGCCAGTAGGTATAATCAAATTTAACTTTAAAAAAAAATTATATTTGTACCTACGTATAAGTAATAAACTTATAATTGTAAAACTGTAACAGTCTTGTAATATTTCAACTAATAATCTAATAAAAAAAATGTAAATGTGAAATTGACATTATTTTATTTGACCCAGATGTCGTCTAAAATATACTTTAAAAGTACAAGACTGTATAATATAAAGATAGTGGGTGGGAGGGAAAGAGAGAGAGGGTTAGAAATATCATTGGCGTTGGTGCTCAGTGTTCCACATAATATGGATAGTAATAATAACAATAGTATAATATTATAATGGCTTATTGATATTCTGTTCCTTTTATATTGAAACTATACGCGTCAAACTTATTTAGAATACTTGGAATAATGCCCAAACGCAAGAGTGTATAAAAATTATGTGAGTTTAATGAGTTTATCCTATTTTTTACGTTTTATGCCTCGATTAATTTTTATCTATTCATTGATATAATACCTATCTATAATTTTATAGTTTTATCTCAAAACGATAAGTAGGTATACTATGATGATAATATCTGTACAGCTTTGTGTATAGATATTACCATTATATTACTATAATTGTTATTAAGTGTATAAATAATTAAATCATGCGATACATTAATAAAATATACAAGGGTTTTGGTACTTTAATGGATCCGTTAGACTTATTGTCGTAAACAAAACGCCTTTTGTGTTTCCATCAGCTTTAATTTTTTCTTGAGATATAATATATTGCGCTTGCCGATAAAGACACCGAAGAAACGATCTCCTATGTGGCGTATATTTGAGGGTGAGACCTAGGTCTTAAACGGATCCCTCCAAAAAAAAGTTCACTATGCCATTTACGGTATCGATTATAACTATAACGCATAGAGGTATATGAGACCCAATATGTAAAAATATTACTTTTCAACCACACTTATATTTGTATGAAAATCGATTGGTATCACAATAAAAAAAATAATATATTTTATGTACAGATAGAATGAAATATAAAAATTCAATGTCTTATAAGATCGGCTATTAGGAGGTACCAATTAAATCAATATTATTACATCCAAGTAGGTAGTTGAGTGATCGTTTTTTAAAATATTTATTTTTAATGGTTACACGTTACAGCGACGACTGCCATCGACCACCAATCGCCCGTCATTCCTCCGCTCCAGATAATGAAACATGACGTATATTGCGTACAAATTATTGTTCTGTATAATACCAGAGTTGATATTATAAACAATATTATTACAATCACAGAATGTTTTAATAACCGTCATTCGCATTAAATATTGTCAAAATATCAGCCCTCCACTTGTCACACAAAAAGTCCCGAAATAATATGTGACAAACTCTAACTGGAAGAGTACTCGTTTAAAATATATAAATGTATAATATTATGACGTAAGTATGTATATATACGTATTGTATCGTTGCATATTATTACCTTGTGAATTCTATTCAAATATATTATTTAGAGTACATTTTCATGGTGGATTTTGGTAGGTGTAGTGTATTTTACATATCATCTGACATCCACATAATATAGGTATAAATAATTAAATTCACACCCAATTATTGCACAACACTGTAACCAAAATCTTTTCAAGTTGACTAACGGTATATTACGCCTAATAATATATGATTCGTTCAGATCAGAACGGCGAGAATATTGTATACATTGTACATTACTTAGGGTATAACTTAAGCAGTGGCGTATTCATGTGTGAGTCAGACAGGCTATAGAGGGTTTTCGCACAGGGAATTTATTATATTCCTATACAATCCTACGCTTGAACTTATACGGGAAAAAGTACAATAACATGATAAATTATATTGAAGAATAAGAAGAATATTAATTGTTATCACGATGTAGACGCGGAGTATGTTATATTATAGGTACTGACCACTGAGTAGGTATTTTTAATATTTTTGTTACACGGTACGGGTGATTTTACTTGGACATTGTGTGATTAGCCGCAATAATAGTATTTATAATAATGGTACCTACTTAATGATTCATTTAATTTTTAGCATTTAATAGAGATTTATACAATTATTCCTTAAAATTGTTTATACTTGCACAATTTAAAAAACAAAATAAAAATATTCTGTCGATTGGAGGGCCGATAACTGATAAGTACCAAAAAAAAAATATAAATACGCCACTGATTAAGTGATGTGTCAGTTATTATGGTTGTATACACGTAATATTAAACTTAACACAACACTCTATTAAAATAATAAAGTTAAATCGTCCTATTTTTTGGTTAAAATGAAAGTTCCTATACTGAAAATCTTTTCAGCCTTAAAATATTACCATTCATTAATTTATAGGTATAAATTCTGATTTCTGACTATTTGATTGACACTAAAGAGAAACATCGTTTAGGTATAAAACTATAAAAGATAATAGATTAAGCCGTCTATAGATATATAGGTAATTTGTTATATTGAATTATCATTATTATCACCTAAATGACTACGCATGATTTATTTGGTCCAGACAAAGATGGGACCAACAGGTGCATTCAAATATTATTTTTTTTTTTATAAAATTATATTTATTGTATTTGAATATATATTTTTAAAAGTATTTAGAATAGTATTTAAATATATTACATATAAATATGTATGTATTTAAATACTTTCAATCGAATACTTAACAAGACTTATGATGAGTGAAGTCCTTTGACGCTCGTCAAGTACAGCCTGCACTTGACCCGTGGTTGTGATATGTGTATATATTGTTCGTGGATTAAAAAATATCTCACCGGCTCTCGAAATGAACAAGTTTAAATTCTATGAACGAAAATGATCTAAGTTCATATTTTATGTGAGTTAATTTATGCTGAAATTCGTTCACATTTTTTGAAAACTTAGTTCCTTTAGCTTTACAGGTTGTGTATTGTTATAACAAATACCTATACATTTTTTATTGAAAGGGACTTTTTTTTTATACAGTCACTTTGTGGGCTGCAAACAACATACAATATAAATAATTGAAAAATGTAATATTAATTATACTTAATAAATAAATTAGTTACAGTTTCAGTACTACATTTTTATTTCCTAATAATTGCATGAGTATTATTTTAAATTAAAATGAATTAACCAGTGAGTACATTTATTAGAGTTGTCGAGGCTAGGGAAAGCAAGTTAATGTTATATGAACAACATTGACTTGAGTTAATTAACAACATTGACTTGAGTTAATTTATTAATTAATTAAACGGTCCTAGTTGTAGGTGATAATTAATAAATTAACGGTTTTACTTAGTTCAATTTTATACTTTCAAACTAGTTAATACTATAGACGAATTTACTAAGATTTGCGCCTCACAGTATTGACTGCGTTGTAGCAGCAGCTTTCGGTCGGGTAGTCACCGGAAATGGTGTTTGGAGGAATAAAGAAATAACTTAAAAAGACACACAACCACACAGCGCATATTATTGTACACAACTTGAACGGTAATTTTATTTTTAAAATATAGAACTATAAAATATCATAATATATAAATTATTATTATAATAATATTGTTTATGGTATTTTCGAAATATTTTTGTATAAAATATTATTGGCACACACTCGTACAATACTAAAAAGATATGATAAGTTTATTAACAACATAACGAGTAGGCACTCGTTATGTTATAATATTATAATTTACATAATACATATGAGCACGTCATTTACAACTGTATTCTTCGGTCCTTTCCACGCACGTGTCGCATTTGACGTAACAGCACCAATAGAACGTGCACCGACACTGTTTGGTCCTGGTGAACTGGTGCGTGTTGTAACCGCGTCCGCAACACATCAGGTCACAGCCGTCCGTACCTATGGAAACAATTAGGACAAGATGATTATACATTCAAAACAATTAATAATAATAATAACAGCCGATACGGTGACAGATGGATTGAGCTCAGTAAAATAATAGTAAGTACACGAGTGAGAAAGAGGGCCAATGTCAAAATATATTAATCTTTTTCAAAATACCACTGCGATGGCTAATCTTGATATTAATATTAATAGTTGGTCACATGACGTTTTCAGATGCCTTATGCCAACTACTGTAAAAACCACTAAAACAAAATATGACGTTTTCCAAGTAACGTACATTTCTTCTGAAAAGTGAAATTATAGCCTTTGTTCACGCCAAGCCACAGAGTTACGAAATATACAGTATTGTATACAGCGGAATCGAAACGGAACAAAGTCATCATAAATACTTTTTCTCGAAATGGAAACTAAAAAAAAAATGAAAAATAATAATTTTGCCCGGTTTTTGTGTACACGTAAAGACCGGTTAGTTTTGCTCCGACAATTTAATCACAAAACATCTGTCGACATATTATCATAAGCTTTATACAGTTTATTTAAAATCATGAAAAACATTACTGCCGTGGATGGAAGTAACACGGACGACGCAAACGCCAATCGATTCACTAACGGGTGAGTACCTGATAAGTATACTTACTATATTATACATAGGTAACTTATAATATAGCGTCATGCTCAATCGTTTTGTCAAGTAGCAAAAAAAAAAAGTAGATGAACGGTCTTTCATAATATTATCCTAGACTCACCATCAGAAGTCCGGTTACAGGAACGGCCGTACGTGCCCAGCGACCCTGTGCCAAAGTCCCGGTCGCAGTAGTTAGGTGACTGTTCCAGGTAGACGAGCTCGGTGATTTTCGGCTCCTCCTCATCCGCCGACCCCGCCGCCGCTGACCTGGCTGACCTGAGCCTGAGCCTCAGTCGTCTTGACGACCGTTTGCCAGAAGCCCTTTGCGGATTACCACCGCCGACAGCAGCCACAGCCCCCGCGGCCTGGACGCTGCGCGCCTTTCGGTACTTTCGCATCAGAGCCTTGCCGACTTCCCGGAAGTGTGGCAAACTGTGCCAACACGTCTTCATTGTACAACTCCCTGACACCCCATGACACTTGCAGTCGGTGTTCAACAGCATCTTGACAATCTAAGAACAAACAATATGTCAGGAGACCATGTGAATATTTTATGTTTATAATATTATACACTCTCTCATGTAGAGCGTGGTTGGACGTATAACAATTATTATATAACGATTTGACGATTAATCATTTTAAGTATATCCGACTAAATTGTAAATTATAATTATAATGTAATACTAAAACAACATAAAACTATATTATATATGATACAATATTGTGTTTCTTATATTAGTCCTAACTTCTATAAGGACCTATTAGAGTTGGTTAGGTACTATTTATTTTACTGTGGATCTCAGACACGAACATCTGTTTAACATATATAAACATAATATACATTAAATTAAATAAAGAAAAAATTTACAACAAAAAATGAACATTAACTTCTCAACTCGTCACATTGCATTTATAGTATGAAACATTATTATACTCTATCGAATATTAAACTAATTATTTATAATAATATAGTGAATCATGAAATATATGATGCCATAAATAAAAAAAAAAAATGTAATACATTTTAGAAATAAACTACTTTGCTACAAAATGTTGGCAATTTTAATAAAATTACCACAAAGTAAAAACTATATTAAAATTATAAAAATATTACAAACTTTACTGTTTATACTTTATATTTAGTTTTGATAATTATTTTTAATTCGTTATAATATTATAGTAGGTAGGTTATGTTTTAATTTAAATATTAGTAATATTACACAGAGTACAGTTATACACAGTTATTAAAAATTCTTAGTATTGATAAATATTATACAAATAATTGAATAAATAAAGAGAATCGACGTGTATTTTAAAATATATATATACCTATTTGCAGAGTGATTCACCAAGCTTGCTCATCCCCATTTCTTAAATTCAATAATGAATTTATTAATTTTGATTTTTGGAATTTGTAAGTGTACATACTAAGAAACCATATTTTTAAATTTTTAAAAAATGTCTGTCTCGTAGAAAAAATAAAGGAAAATTTGTTTCGAATGAGAATAACTAATTTTTATTGTAAATTGTTAAGACGATGGTTTTATTAACATTTTAATGTAAATCTAATATTTATAAATATATAAAACGTAATATTTGAACTAGAAGTTTCTAATCATTGAGCATAATAGTCTATACTCTATAATAACAAGTTTGAAAAATATAAGGGCTATGATGATCTACAAATGATTTTACTTATATTAATATTAATTATTTAAAATGTTATAATTTATAAGACATGTCCTAGTATAATAATAAATATACAAATTATTACATCTTAACATCTATTTTAAATTTGATGTAAAATCATTATTTATAAGTGATGAATATTGTCCTCAGTACACACAATTTAATAACTCGGAAACTATTCGTTTGAATTTTAATCTATAAAATCGACATTAAAAAAAAAATGAACTTGCTATTAAAAAAGGCTCACGTTTTAATAAAAATAATAAATTTTTAAAAATGATGCGTTTTTGATTTAACTCTTAAAATAATTTATTAGGTATCTCTGAAATATTAAAAACACAAACAAAATATTTTTTTTTGTCAGGATAGTCTGTTTGTATTAAACCTATATATAGCTGATATATGTGATAAAATTTTTCAAATCTCAATTATGTATCACCAGATTTCCAAATAAACAAAAATTTCACTATTCCACAAACACCTGTAATACGTATCTATGTATATAATTGTTAGAATCATAAAATATTTTAAAAATTAATAACAAAAATACTGAAGAGCCTGACAATTTAAAATAAATTTCGACTGTCTATTAAATGGAAAACAAGGATCTGGCACTTTACTGGAATTATTTCTCAATCGAATGTATTATCAACAACAATAAAATTTTGGTTGTTGTACCTGATCCGCTTTTAATTTATTACAAATAAAAACAGCATCGTAGGTACATACGCAAACAAAGCTTTATAACAGATAGATGAGTAAGTAAGTAGGTAAATACTATAATATTATATATTATTATACATTATACTATGATATTATAATATTTAGGTACACATTGCGCGTACAGTGTAACAATGGAGTTTTGTGCGTGGCTTATACCTTTGCGTAAGTATTACAATGTTAATAATAACGTCGTTTTGTAAAATAACCTTGGGACTTGGCATATGCCTCAGTACACGACTGGGAAAGTTAATAAATAATTTTAACTCAGCTAAGTTTATTTTGGATTTGGTGTTCGCGGACACTTTATATAATTAAAAAAAAAACTCAATATCTATGAAACATTTACTCAGAACTTTTAAATGTTTAAATTTGATGGCTAATAATACTTAAAATAGCGAATTACGCGTTAGGTAAACTATTATTTCCATAATGCTGCCTATAATATGTATAATAGAGAGCGATACGATTTATCTGAGTTAATTATTCGTCGAGTATAATAAGAATATGTAACCACATCGATTATAGAAAAAATTTAGGTATTATTGGCAAATAGAAATTGTTATTATGTAAATATACATATTTTTTAATATCACTTATTTAACCTAATTGCTAGTATTCAATTCAAAACGAACTCATAAAATAATTTCAATCAATGCATGTATAATACTATATAGTATACAATTATAGTTTGAGCTAAAATGTTTGTATAGCAAATACCTTGGAATGGTCAAAGTTAACTTGTCAACTAGTAATAACTATGTATCGATGTAAAATACCATTTTTATTATTACTGTTTATGTCTTCATAATCGTATGATTTGACATCTATAACCTATACCCTATAAAATATTATGTGCGTATATACAAAATTATACAGGATGGTTTATTCTACACGGGAAAAAAAATTACTATAATATTATAGTTAAACAAATTATAGTAAATATAACTATTTAATAGGTAAAATAACTAAAATGATTTACTTATTATTCCTATATAAATATAGTTATTAGTTATGGTTAGGTTTACTATATTTTATAGCTAATGCAGTTTTTAATGTTTGAATTAACTAAATTGTAATGTTATTTAAAATAGCCGTATTATAAGATTAGTGTTTTATAAAACACTAGAGACACTAATCCACGACATTGGTGTACTCAAATTGCCTAAACAGAACGCCGTGTGACCATAATCATTATAATATTATGTTATTGATATGCACAAAAAACATATTCCTCTAATATTACAACGTAATGTCCTATAGAACGTTTTGTATCATAATACTATAGAGGATTGTCCTGTTTTTTTTAGTAAATCGTCCTGGTGTCTTGACATAACAGCCAGTCTCACTCTCAGTATTACATCGAAACAGTATTTAAATCCGGTCGAAAACATGCACTATGACATGTTAACTACCTAAGAATCAGGCCACAGCCAGTGATCCATCGTTAAGTTGTAATATAAAATCACGCGTAAGTGCGTAACTGTATTGTTCTTGTTGTCACTGTCATTGTTGTATGTACCTTTCTACCGGCTTTGTTGTTGTGCAAGTTCATCAGACTCCGGGAATCGCCGGCGTCCGATTCCTGGGCGTCCAGGAACTTCCGGGCGAACCCCATGCCGAAGCCCAAGTCCACGCTGCATCCACCCCATTTCCACGCGGCCGCCGCTGGTCCATCGTCCAGGGCGCTAGGGTAGTGCGCGTCACATCCGCATATGGATATGTTTCCCCTGCTGCACGCGTCCATCAGCGCGTACGTCACACCGGCGCTGATCACAGCGTACATGTAAGCCGCTTCTCGGCTAGCTGCGAACAAACAACAGACAGAATTGAGTATATAAAATAATATAATATGATCGATAAAAAACATACCGATACTAAAATACGTACAATGAATATTATGTATTGTTATTTACTACAATGAGAAATGAGAAGTTTGTTTTATCGTGCGCGAACCACGAGTGCAACAACGCGCCTGTTATGCCAATAATATTATGAAGGTGGTCGAGAACTTGTCTTTTATATTACGATTGCACGCTCCGATTTGGTTCTCGGACTATATATTATTATGCGAGACATTAAAAACCATACTACCTGAAAGTTCACGTAAATCCTACACGCGACCGACAAACAACGTCTTTAATCTGACCACTGCTCACTAGTTTAATTTTCTAGTCTTAGAAAGTAGAACGGAGAACGTTAGATGATATGGTGGTAGGTAGTGAAGTACGTGACTGGAACACCACGACAGTTTTTGCCAGCTACGACGACAATAATCGATAATTCCCAAAACGTGGGTAGATCGTTGAGTTGGCTTAACTCTCTTCTGCTGAGTCAGAGACATTGTGCTAGCCATTATTTTCACCACTAAACAAACCATCAACGATAGTACTATCAAAGTTTGAACTTGATTTCGATTTCTTGTTGACGTGTTTAAACCACAACGAGTTACACTTATCCTATACTCAATGCTTGGCTACATCAATATATTAATAGGTTATCAACTGTATATTATAATATATATTGCCCAAATATAATTTCAGGCCTACTGGTAACCGTAATCGGTATATTAAATACAATTTTATATATATTTGTGCTCACTAAATACATAGCGAAGAATCAAGATTTGTAAATATAGTTCATACATTTCTTGATAGACATGTCATTGAAGTCTGATGTAAATTAAGAAGTCTAAGTTCTAGCAGTAAAGGATCCTTTACCATTCGAGTGACTAGTGATTTAAATAGTACGAATAAGTACAAAATATACGTTAAAAGTGAGATGTGAATAAGTGTAGGTATTATTTATCTATCATTCTTATAGTTGAATATGACATTTTGTGGAAGTTTTTTGCGCTATAACACTGCCAAAACACAGGTTTGCACTTTAAAAGTTTAAAATAAAATTTCCTGTCCATAGTTGTTTACACGTATAACGAATATTACGGACTGACAAATAAGAAAAAAGGGGTTTTTTATTTTTAGTTAACATTGGTTTATTTTTTTTGCAATGTTTGCATTTCAAAATTGAATTTTCGTAAATTATAATTGTGATACAGTGAAATTTCTAGTGTATACATTTTATGTTCAATCGTTTGCACAGTGCATAAATAACATAAATACAATTTATTTCCATTTTCATTAAAGTAATTTTTACTCACATGATTAATATACATAGTTCCATGGTGAATAGGTTTTTTACTGAGCTTTTTTTTTAAATTGAAATGTGTTTGAATGTAAACAATCATTCGTATGGAATTCATATTACTAGTCAATCGGGCGATCACATTTAACATCGCATCAGCGTTAAAACTATAATTAAAACTGTGGGTACCTATATATTGTGCTATTTTAAATTAAAAAATGTATACTACTGTACTTAAAAATATATCACTACAAAGCTACCCATAAAATCAATAATCACGTGGAGTTATAGACATATGGAGTTGAAATACCTATTTCGTTAAAATATTAAACTTTTTATGCAGACGTTGAATAAAGTATGAATATTTCAGTTACCTAACAATGAGTATCGTGTTCATATATTATCATTGTACATAAATCATTTTCCCTTTGATGTTTGTTATAAAAAAAGTTCTTCATTCTCATATTCCGTAGTAATCGATGATACAAAGTTGAAAAATCTTTAAAGGCACCGTTTCCAAGGCAACTAACGATGGACATTTTTGAAAATAAGATTTTAAAATTCAAATGAAGCAAATACTCAGAGATTAGTTTTGAAATTTACTTGAACTTGGGAAATAAGCATGAGAGTAAAAAAAATAATATACACTACAAAACATTTGTTCGAGTAAAAATATAATGCCTTATATCGGAGTATTGTATAATATATTTACTTACAATCCAGCGAAACTGAAGTCCCATAATTTCAGATTTTAACTCTCAGACAAACCAATTCATATTCAAAACGCATGGGTAGTGGTACCAGAGAAGAAAACCTGTCCAAATGCTAAAAACGGTTTAGAAACGTGCGCAATAAAGCAGAATAACAACATTTTTAGTCGTTCATTATTTTATTTACGTAAAATGTCTTCAATGTCAAAGTTTTGAAGTTTCGATAAGCCTATAGGCTATAACTAAAAATGTTTGAAACTTTTGCTTATGAAGTATTTTGGAGTATCAAGTGTCGCAAACAATATTTTAAATAAATATTGTTTTTCTGAAAACCCCGCAGAAAATTGTCTCTTTAATCCCTTTCTCAAAGGTTAGGTGGGTACCCGAATCAACAGGAAATTGTTCGCTAGTTTAATCAAAATTATAGTACAATCATTCGACATTTCAGTGTTCGGATTAGATAAGTAGTTTTTTATCTAGATAAAGATAAAGATAATGCAACTTTAATGTATCTAGATAGAGATAAAAGATAACTTAACTCATATTTATCTAGATAAAGATAAAGATAAATACTTTTTATCTAGATAAAAAAAGATACAATTTTTTTTTAAATGGGTTTTAAATTTAGGTATATTTTAGTTGGGCACTAGGAACATAATAAAAATAATGATGATATAAATAAAAATAATTACATTATTTATAAACCATAAACTTGGTTTGAGAATCTGTATAAATATTTAAATGCGTTTGTACAATTTCGCGATTTTTATCAATAAAAAAATGTATCTAGATGAATTCATTTAGATGAGTAAAAAAATTATCTAAGATGAACGTTTAGATACCTTGTAACTATTTATCTAGATAAGATAAAAGATGAATAAATAATTATCTACATAAGTCCGAACACTGTAATCAACAATCTACTTTGCACTTTCATGCATTTTATACTATTATAAGACAAACGCGCGAATCGCATCGCGTGGAACATCACATAATATTATTAAATACCAATAATTACCAACCGTTTTAACACAGATTATATAAAAAATAATTTTATATAATTTTATATAATCTGTGGTTTTAGGCTGACACGTCGAAAACAACAATCGATCATCAATATCAGTATACCATATTTAAGTAACCTTTGTTGAACCACAGTTGAAGTATTGTACACATAACTTATTTATATCTACATTAGACATGACATAATATAATAATATAATATACATGTAGTAGCAGTTTATAATAATAGTTGGCTAATATATACACACGTTATAATTTTTGTAGTATCGTATAACAATGATAATAATATGACATTTCGTGCAGCAATTCGCTACATAGTTGGACATCAATCAATGCATAAATTACTGGTTTTTCCGACGAAAAAACGCGTCTCAAATTGAATGAAATAACGCTATCCGCGTTCTTCGATTTAAATTGGATTATACGCGACACGATATCGTTATCGTCGTGTCTCAACGTTTTAAGACTGGCACGTGTCCTGGTCAAAATTCGTCCACAAATATACAAGATATATAATAATGTAATGTATATTATTATATCTTATATATTTGTATAAATTATATAAAAAATAACACGAAATATACATAAACGAAAATATTATTACAGACTATTTATACGATACGGCAAGGCAAGGAATAATATTATATGGTATACACTTTGTAGTACGAGGAAATACGAGCCAACCATTTTAGCTTTATGCACGTGACTTTATAAATTTAGTATATCATACCATTACCTAAACATTGCGCGAGAACGATATCGGATGTACAAGTATATAAATATTATGTAAGCGTGTCTAGCGATGTGAGAGGAAATCCTGCCAACGGCATAACGGTCCAATGGTATCAAAGGTGTGTCCAAGTTGGTGGATCTCATGACTTTTATCATTAAATAAAAATAAAATTGTTATTGAGTTTTCTCAAGTTAAAGATCAAAGAGTTAAATTTTAAATACACGTTATACTATATAAGTGCGATGATATTGTTTATACAATTTGTATTAGCTTTTGCATAATTATATCTTAACTATATTATATTTGAACAATAAATTTACCTCTATAAATTAATTTCTATGCGTTTAAACTTTAAAGGAGTGGATTCTAGCACCGATAGTCTCTAGGTCTATAACAAGTTCCACGCCACTTTAACGGTCGTTTAGCAATAGAGTGTCATAGGCTGTTTTTGACGATCGCACTAGAAATAATTATATATAATCAGACTGCGTGTGTGCATGTGATGTAGGTACGCGCAATGATCGACGCGGATCTTCTTCTTATTATTATTATTATTATTATTGATATGAAACACGGTTAAGTATCGCGAGTCGTTGTTCAGAAGCCGTGTGACGTAAATTTAGCACACCCTAATATAATATAATAACGTGCGAAGACGAGAACCATTTCAAAGGTTGCGTATATAATAGGTACCTATTACTGTGGAAGTTCAGAAGTTCGGCCAATCAAACTCCGAGGAAGAGACGTAATATTTAGTTCGTCATCATTAGAGGTCGCGTGAATCAACGCATGGTCTGCGTTGCACGTAACTTCACGATCATCGCACGACCGTTCAATTTTGACTTTTTTTTGCGGTCAGAGGCAAAAAACAAGATCGCGGACATTCGCTAATCGTGGTTAACGAAACGGTTAGCGTCGGACGACGAGATATTAATTCCCGGGAGCTCGGTTAAAAATTTAAAATCCTAACAGCAATCAATTATGCGCGCAATTCTCATTGCGGCCACAGCATTATAATACGACGGTTTGTAATATATAAATTTTATATAGTATATTTTTTATACGTTTCTTCTATATATTTATTATATACGACCCAGACTCGGAATGAGTTGATTTATGGACGCAGACTTCTGAAATATAATATAATAATATTATATACGTATAACAACTTCGAGGCGAATCCCGAGTCTAGGGATTTATGTGTTCGGACCTTATTATTGTATTATTATTATTATTATTATTAATATTTACAAGTGCACAAGTTCCATCATCAATCAAGAGATACGAACAAAAGTGCGATTTTTTTTTTACCACCGTCGACGTTTTATCATAACGCCGCGGTTGGCTGCGGATTGATCCGCGTACGGCGTGGTGATAATTTAATAATAATAATATCAAATCGACTGAGGTTGAACAATCCGCGGAATTCACGAGCATATCGTCGCATATCATATATATATTTCGGTAAACACACACCGTTCTGGCATGCGGGCGTGTTGTAATCGTACAGTAAGTTGTTGTATTATTGCTGGGCTTTTCACGTCCAACGGAATGCGATTTGAGGCGGAGGGGGAGAAAAAAATTTCCGAACTTTGTGTGGATCAAGCATCACATTACACACTACAGCAGTGCCTGTGTTATATTATCACAGCGGTACAAATTAATACGCCGTGGAGTGCGATTAATTTCTTGAATGCTCTCTCCGGTGCGACGACCTGGCCCGAAATTCCTTTGCGACCGAAATTCTAAGTTTTTTCCACATTATATTATTATTGTATACCTACATCGGGGAGGCCGCCGCCGCGGTCAGCGCGCGCGTCCGATCGATAAAATGGGACACGCCGCCGCGGAAGCAACATTTTACCGCGTAAATACAATATCATCGCTGCCCCGCAACGGCAAGATGTCGTCGGTTTTCAAAGTTTTCGGAGGCTCCGACGATGAAATACTAAATATTGATTTGGTCTGCTATATAAACACTAATTTTTCGTATTCTTCTCTTATATTATATCCAACCCTTAAGACTCCGCACCCACATTAATACTACCGTTGAATTGTCAAAAGACGAGTCTTTAACGCTGCTCCGGTTCTATATTATTATTATATACACTGTTTAAATCACCAATAAATACTTTTATGATGTGACCGTTCTCGGTGTTATCATCAGATTTTTATTTCCACTCGACGTTCAACGGACTTTGCTTGTAGTTATTATTTTTTTACAGTACGATTAGTGTGAATTGAAAATAATGTTAGAACCGTAAACAAAATAGAATCTGAAAAATTATACCGTAATATTATAATATAGTATTATTATTTATTATTGGTTAATATTCAACATTTTTAAGAAAAATAGACCTATTTCAGACGATAGAGGTGACTATTTGGTTCATAATTTTGTTTATAAGTTAAATTGAGAAATGATTACAATTAATAATAATTGCCCATAACCTCTAATAAGTTCAATAGTCTAACTAAATTAAAATTTTAATGTTGTTTGTGTTAGTAGTTATATATTATAGGTGGTACAAATATTATTATAATATATAATATACCTATTGGTACATTTAATATATTATTGCATCGTAGTAACATGAATCTGCAATTATAAATGTATGAGTTTTATTCCTACAAATAACAACCAATTACTTGGTTATGGGTGAAGAGGAGGCGGTATCATATTATATCAAACTCAGTGGCTCCAATACCACAAACCTCACACTCGCATATCGTTTTCAATATTCAGTAGACGTTATAGTCATAGGTGAAAATCGGGCTAAGTCGGCCCAAACTATTTCATATGCCTTCCCCCCCCCCAGGCTTTTTAGTTGTCTGAAATCGAAGCTCCTAAGCTCAAATTATTGTTAAAAATATTAGCCCCCCAACATTTTAATGGATTTCCGCCTACGACTTATATTGGTACGTTACATGTCCTATAGTATTATTATTTCACCGCACGCTGCATAATATTATATTATAATCGTCGACATTATCATCAAAACTGCTCTATCAGACGGAGGGCCTACAGAATTCAAGTCTTATACAGTTGAACCACGGACTAAGGGCCCGTATTACAATCGTTAAATTAAGGTTAAACCACCGAATTCGGCCGGTAAAATCAGTGGGTTAGGCGTAACCGAGGTTTAAACTATGATTGTAAAACAGGCCCTAAGATATACAGGACTGGAAACGAACCTTTATCAATGATCAAGATCTGTTACGGAAAGTGTTAACGAGCGATCGTGGTGACAAAATTGAGTAACTAAAATTTAGTCGCTGTATATAGTAATAGAGCAGCGTAGGAAGCTGGTGAAAAAAATAGATACTAGGAGATGGCGCTACAATCGCTCGTTGAGTTTCCGTAACGGATGTGGATCTTTTCATTATACAGTAAACTATTGTTCGTTTCCAGTCCTGTTAATCATAGTCCGTGAGTTGAACGTACGCAATTTGACACAATTGACACATTTTTGTGAACTGAGATTATTATAATAATATATCGTTGTGATTTGAGTATTTGACTGACGATTTCGCGATTTTACGGTACATTATATACGTTAAGACATTTAAGGGCCGTTCTTACAATGTCCGGTAAAGTGTCTGATTACGCTAACCGGCAGAATTAATTTTGTTTTCTGCCGTTTAGTCTTTACCGACTGATAACAGATTTTATTACCGGCGGAATTCGGCCGGTTAAGTGCCGGTTAACTTTAACCGGGCATTGTAAAAATGGCCCTTAAGTAAAATATCGTTGTCGTCGTATATAATATTTATAAATTAGGTACATTATGCGGAGTTTTAAGCTGCTGCCGGGGAAAACAAAACCTTTCGATTGACCTATACAACAACGGCAATTGCGCGACAGTGATATAAATCGTAATTTATGTATAATAATTCACATAAATAATATTATATTAATATCGACTATCGGCCGAGTCGTCGAAGAGTGCTCCCGTTCCACGATCGGGACGCAACCGAACGTACTGCACTCATCTGACAATCTGACCGACAATATTGCGCTGTTGATGTCTGTTATTCGATTTGCACGGCGTTTCGATGCGATCGTTTGATACGTTATTGCGAGCAATAGCGCTGATTTTGTACAAACAATTGTATTATTAATAATTATAACAAAAACTAAATAGGTATATTTTGATATAATAGTATAATAATATTATCATGATGTCGATTTTTGGACCACGCCGTTTTCGTTAGTTTTCATATTTCGATTGACATTTTAGAGGCGATGGCCCGTGCTGTGAAATTGGTACCGTCTAATCATACCGTCTACCTACTTCGAGCTCGATTCGATGAAAAAAAAATATATGCAAGATATATAATACAAGATATTATATTATACCTATTTACATTTCGTATATTATATATATATAAATTTGACCGCGTGTATTGAGCAACAGCTGCTGCAGCTTATAGCTTATCGAGGGGGGGGGGATTTTACATTTTAAGTGTGTGCTGAACGTGGGCAAATATTTGCGATCAGTTTCTTGCACACGTAACTTACTTACGGCTCTCCTCTCCTCCCTCTCTGTCTCTGTCTCTCTCTGTCTCGTATTATATACGTTTATTCGTTGTCAAAAAGTTTGAATTTCGACTACTGTACCGAGCGCCCTGCAGCGAGGAAAGTATTTGATGTATAAACATCAAGTCACATTATACGGAAATTTCCTCCAACGTCGGTGTTCGCCGTATAAGGACGTGTTAAGACATGGTGAAACATTCACACAACGCGGTACATATTATTATACTATTAATATATTAGTCAGGAAATTCGGTTTATAGTCTAAGTAGGTATATATACCGTGATGGGCGTCGTTTCAATTTTTTTCCAGATGTTCGAGCTTTTTAACGCGCCAATTTTAACATTTTACCAGACCGTATAAAATAATATTATAATAAAATAATAATTGTAAGTACGTAAATATAAGTACTCTTCTTTTCTTTTATGATCCTAATTTCAATCATCATTTATATCGACTATAATAATGTATATTTTTCAATTAATAGCTAAATTGGGTTGATTTCGCTTTTCAGACGTTATAGCCTATTATATAGGTACCGTTATGTTTGCGGAACTATTAATAAATTAATAATTAATATTCAATGGTAACAGCACTATAATAACACGGTCGCCGGCGTGATACTCCACAATATAGCTGCAGGTATTTGGTAAGATAATTAATAAATAATAATATTATAATTTATAACGTATTAAAAAAAAATACTTTATTTCAAAATTTATATTGCTATTATAATAAAGTTAATGATGACGATTTATTGGAGCCCATTAATGCGGGAGGGGGCCAATAAATGTCAACATCTTTGAGTTTAACGGTGCTGTCGTACCCCTGTCCCCCACACACAAATGACTACCCTGGATACCGCACACTTAACAAAATAAGTACATTCGTCTCGCTCCGAAAGTGTGTACATTGCTACGCACTGTGCACTTTGCGCGAATTTCCAATTTTATTTTTAAAGTGGCTGGTACCATTTACGGGCCGTCCCGTCGATTCGGATGAGCGCCGTTCGCTTGAATGTTATATATATATATATATTATATATATTATATATGTAATGTGTATTTATAATATATATGTATCGTAAACGGGACGAGAGAAAAAGGCACCGCTTCGACAATATGCTAATTTTGACGTAAACTATATGGTAATTATTATTATTATTATTCGCAGGTAAACAAAGGGGCGGACAGTCTTGAGATTCCGATGTTTTTAAATCGTTATCTAATATACATAATATTATATACAGTATAATGTAAATAATAAAATAAAGTTTATTATGCATGGTGATTCACAGAGCATCATGCCAATCCCCCCTTTTTTTGTTATTTAATAGTGCAGCTTTACAATATCTGATTTTTGGAATTTTTAAATATTCTAATAAACCATAGGTATTTTTGAATACTTTTTTTCGTACCATTTAAGGGAGTGTCCTGTGACGATACAAACTTCTGTTTTACAAATGAGAACCGCCCATTTTTAAGTACTATATATTATTCAGCACATGATATTTTTATGAGTAATTTCCAAGTTATAATAATAATAATACTAATAATAATGTTTATTCATATATTTAAATGATTTAATAAAACGGGCTGAGGCCCAGTGGTACTTGTGATTAAAATTACACTACGACTAATATATAGTGAAATAATAATATTATATTATAAATAGCTAGGTAATAAGAGTTATCAAAATGATGTAATAAAGATAATAGATAATGTACTTATACACAATATTATAATTATGTATATTATCATGTAATATTTATGAATAAATAGTTGGGGGTTAGAGTTTCGATAATATCTGAATAATTACCAATAATAGGTAACTAACAGGAACACGACCAAACAAATATTCAATTTACAAATATTATTTTAATTTTTCGTTTAACCATAGCCTTGGCTAGTATCATTGACTAGTATTCTTAGTACATACAGTTGAATAAGTCGGAAATTACTGGTACAAATTTTGATTCAGAGACACAACATTTTCATACAAAATTATCTGCTTTATTATAATTTAAAGTAAATAAGGGTTGTTCTCAATTCTCATTAGAAAAACAGATGTTTGTAACGTCACGTCCGGACACTCCTTAAATGGTGCGAAAAAACTATTAGAAAACTCGGTCTTTAAGAATATTCAAAAATTAAAAAATCATAGAATTTCGAATAATTGCGTTATTGAATAGAAAATAACGGGGTGAGCATGCATGCGGTGAATGGTGAATCACTTTGTATATAACGTAATACATTTTTATATTTATTGATCACGCGTATACATTCGATCGGTTTTTTTTACAGTTGTCGTATATAAAGCATTTAATATAATATGGTCGGGATAAGGTTTCGGAGTCGCATATATTGAACCGGACGAAAAACAATTGAAACGTTTTATCCGTATAAACTATGTTATACACTTATACGTAACAAAAAAAAAAAATCTGAACTCATCGCGGGCGATGTCTTACCCGCTGCAGCGCTGTACACATAGCGCGCTTATATATTATTATATAGTGCGCCGCTGTCGATGTGTCCGGCCCATTCGTTCGCGTTGGCATCGATATTATCGACTTACAGACAAATAAATAAAGTGAGACGAAGAAGAGCGGCGGCGAGCGAGAGTTGAAGTGAGGAGAGAGTGAACGAAACACGGAGAAGAGAAAAATAAAATGATTCGGACGGATGTTAAAGCTGAGCATGTACAATATAATATAATATTATTATGGTTCTCGGACTGCAGCTGTACTTATATATTATTATTATTATTGTTGTGTATAATATTTTATAGTAATGCAATAATATTCGCGGACACACACACGCGCACTTATTTTATGTATAGGTACCTACTAATAATCCGAGAATATACTTGGAACTGGCGCCACTAATGCAATATTAAACAGTGTTATCGTGTGAAAGTCCAACGGTAGACGTCAAGTTTTAAACAACTTTAATAAGCAGCAGCGACCGGAATCATGATGGACATGGGCATTCCCTTGCGTGTAGTCAATATAATATACTGTTGTATGCTGTTTTATACGTACTTGCGACCGATTTTACCTTTCATCGTGTAATATTATCAGCTTAATAATATGATAATGTAAATAATATTATATCCGAAATGCAAATTCGTGTATAATACGGTATATATAGCCAATGTTATCATTTATTATTATATTAATATTTAAACATTAGGTCACGTATGTAACAATAATTATTGTTGTGTAGCAGTATGGATGAGTACTATAGCTAGTGTATAACGTAGATTATTATTGTATATTGTATAATATTTTGAACAACTATTGTGATATTATAACAATTTGGGTACTTAATTTTATCGCAGCTTTAAATAAACGCATAAATACATGGTATATTTGAATACACAAATGGGTTTTTAACAAGAATACACAAAAACAAATTTTCTCAACTTATAAATTAAAACTACCGGCTTTTTTTACCCGACGATTCGACGATTGTGTTATAAATATTAATCAGGTATCATTTCAGTTATTTCGTATTAAATAATACAAAAAAATGATTTAGGTACCTAGAGCTTTAAAATTTTAATTGAAAATGCGCGTGTCACGCTTACAAAACGTTTAATAATATTCGTACAAATTAACCATCATAAATGATTAAAATGCTCCAAAACAGTTTGTTACAATATTGTAAATAAAATATATTATGTAAATTTAATTTGATCGTTGATGGAGTTTAGTTAAAATATTTCAATAATATCAATTAAATATTTTTTAACGCTTTTGAATGTACCTATGGAGTAAATAAATTTACATGCGATTAATGGACCATTCACGAATGTAATTACCAGTGATGTACCAACATTATTACTATGCAGATATAATATTATATAATAAATGCATAAAAAAACGGCTATAGGAATTCACATTCGATGTGTGTTGTAGGTATATATATAAATACATTATCATATATATGTATTAGGTATGTTTATATGCATTATATAAACCGATATTGGAACCATATTATAATAGTTGTTTTTATATGCGTTTAAATTAATTAATTAATATGAATGTTTAGGCGTAAACGGAGAGTAGGTTATATAGTTTATGCCGTTTAGTATAGTTCAATTTTTACATTGCAAATACCGATAAATAACCCAATCATGTCAACGACATATTATAATTGTAAATGTGAACAAAATATATTATATTCCGTACACATTATACTGGTATAATGTATATGACGTATATGTACCAGACATGGTTACTATAAACGTTATGATATCATATATTATTGTGTTTGAAAAGTAAGTTGAGCATTTTATTTAGTATTATAACGTCGAAAATGCGTATACAGCTGCAGGTTAGTACCTGTCAGATATAACAAATTGTTTTGTGCAAACTTCGAATAAATTTACCTAACCTCTCATAGATTAGCTCAAACGATGATACGCTGTAAGAGTATAGGTACATGTTTATACGTACATATTATATTCTGTGATCGAAAAAATAAGTATTTATCTTATAATATTATTGTATGACATGTATAATGTTTTTTTTCTTATTACGCTTATTCTATCCTTAACATTATGCAATTATTCGTTCAAGCCTTTATTCGCATAAAAAAAAAACGTAAATAATTTATGTGGAATATTATTTCTTGTAATATTACGCTATTATATGTATACGAGTTTATGTTATAAAAAAAAAATTTTTCTCTTACAATATATTAATAATAAATATAAACCGAATACGAATACAGAGACTGCCCAGATATTGGGCGCTTGCTTCGATCACCTCAGCGCAGAATTTATTATATTAGTGTGTTGCGTGTAGTCATTCAGTCTAAGAACAATGATAAATGATTGTATTCACTGCTATAAACGATTTTGAGCGGATTTGATATTCTCGGTTAAAACCACACACTACACAGGCAATGATACTTGTTCACAACCGTTCGAGGGTTGATGGTATTTTATATTTTTACGCTTTGGTGAAACTATTGAAAAAAAATGGAAAAATTACCACTATCTAATGGAAATTAGACTTGATATCCACGAGTCACAGACATTTAAAAACCCCCTTCATCGAAGGACAATCGATTTTGCATACGAAGCTGACCCAACTTCCCAAGCAATAACACGATATAAAAGTTAAAATATTTATTAACATTTATTAGCATAGATTTTACAAAAGACAATACTATCTCATATATTATAATTAACGCTCGCCTCGGTACAAAGCGCATAATATATAATATAGATAATAATATTATCATTTATCGTATATGATAGGATATGGCGCTACACCCGCATGCGTTGTCATACTCATAACTTGCTTTAAAATTAAAATCTAAAAAAAAACCTATGATATTCAATAGATAATATTCTTACTTCTAAATTTGATACTAGGTCAATTCGCCCCAATATTGATCGTAACAGACTTAAATAGATTATTCAGAACGTACAATTTGCTATATTACCTATGCGTTTGTTGGACGGACACAGGCGACAGCGCATTCGGTTGTAGCGTCCTACATTTTGAATGAAGTATGTTATGATAATATGTATAATAAACAATAATATTATAATATTTCGAACTGAGGCCTATTTTGTATACGCATAGAATCGGTGTTTGTCGATGTTGTGTTGAAATATAGGTACGTCTTTGTATTATTATATTATGTATAGAGGATCACGATATATCTATAACCGAGTTAAAAGCTTAAGTGCGTTAAAATGGTTATAATTCGACCGTATCGTGTCGTCCCGTAATAATAATAATATAATAATAATTGAGACAAAACAAATGGCCTCCCCCCACCCCCCGACAAAACTCTCTCACTACCATCCCCCGCATCGTGCCGAGTATACGTGTATATTATAATGTTGGTATATAATAATACATAGTAATGCCCCGCGTCTTACAACACAAGTCCTCGTCATCTCTCTCTTTTTCGATTGGAGACGATAAATTTGGAATTTTATTGCGGCCTAGTTATAATAATATAGAAGTCATATATATGTATAATAATATGTAGGTACATACTTGGGCGTACGACCCCGCGGAGAGGATATTATACGCTCGCGCGGTCGTTCCGTATACAGAGAGATAATAATATTATAGCTGCCACTATTGCGCGGCGGTCGGGACGTCCAGACTTTCAATTACCGCACGTATAGATAATGAAAAACCAGTTATACGCACATATGCCGTATGTATACATAGTAATAATAATGCACGCGTCGAATGTGTGTAATTGCGTTTTTGTTTTGTTTTTCGTTACTTATCTCTCGTCTCTTTCTCTATCTTTGTGTGCAGCAGACGTACCCGAGAGAGCGAGATTATGATACGCCGATGCCCGAGGCCGGGGTGCCTCATCGCGAGCGCCGCTCTAAGTGCTCTCCATATAATATACTGTCGTCGTGGTCCGGCCGACTTCCGAGTGCTGCAGTATTATAATAATATATCCTTTACGTATTATAATGTACGATTCGACTCGCGTGTATTAATGATAATGATAATATGCAGCGATCACCATTATTATATTATTATTATTGTGCGCGTGTGTGGTTTACTGGCACAGCTTGGTGAAAAAAAAATGGTATTTCGCGTTTTTATCTTTGACTTGATGATTTTTATTGGAATCCTGTGGTATCTTAAAAATATATTTGGTTGTCAGATGTGAAGAGTACCAACGAGTGAATTCTATACAACCGGAGCCTTCTGATCGAGGGCACAGCTTTAACAAATGCCCGTCCCGCCAGCGAAATCCAAAGGGGGCCGACCAGCTGTAGTGCACACGAGCATCAAGTCATCAATAGCAGGAGGAGAATATGATCGAAATCGTTCAGGGGGATCGGTACGAACACCAGTGGAAGCTCAAAACATCTCAAACTTCGTCTGCGCCTCGTTGACGATGACGCGATAAATGTAGAAGCACTTTTTTAAGATATTATACACTATTTATTTTATCTAACATATTAAAGGTTTTTTTTATAAAAATACATTTATAAGTGCGCATATCCCTTAGAGAGGTTTATTTTTTTTTAAATATGATGCACAATAAAGATGTGATACATTGATCAATACAATTATATTAATATTATATTATCCAGTTAATTAAATCAATTAATATTATTGGTGAAAAAATTTATAATTTGTTCAGTACATGATCGATGGAACATGGAAGAGATCTCAGATAACGACATTGTAATATTGTATATATTACATTTGTTTCGTATGGTTGTGTTCTCCCGACTATAGAGGCCGGGTGTCGTAACTCCTAACTATCCGGGTTCTATAACCAGGGATGGGCAAATTATCATGGGCAGATAATCCCGTAAAACTACTAAATGGTTACTAAAGCCCATACGTAGACACGAAGTGTACAATTTGTACATCGTACTGCAGTACGATTGTCGATTTATACATAGAACATGGACAATTAAGATAGTATAAATTTATAATATTATATCTGTCAACATGTCTATATTATCTGTATTTTGTAGTAATGTTCATCATAAAATTATCTTTTAGTATCGGTGCCGAATGTTCGATAACTTATGCTGTATAATTTATATATATATTTTACATTGTAGAAAATCCTAAATTCTAAATTTTTTTCATTGAAAAATTGTAATTCTTTACACCAATTACAAATTACATCAACATTTAATAATTAATTACCAAATACAAATTACATCAATATTTTTATAATTAATTACCAATTACAAATTACTTAAGTAATTGAATTACTGTAATTGAAAAGTGCCCAACCCTGTCTATAACCGTGTCTATAACCTAATTCCTATATTGAATATGATTTGTTATAACACTGATTATTTTATTACATTCCCCTAATTTTAAAGTTAGGTAGTTATATTTAATTAAGAAAATAAGATATAGTTGCAGGAATCCAACGTGAAACAAAAGAAGCTTCTTTGTTTAAGGTACCAGATAGAAAATGGAAACTCTTCTCCCTACAATAGAAAATAATTTTAACGTTGGTTCAACTATTTACTCGGGTATGTAGAATACTGAAAAATGAATAGCTGCTTGGTATCACCATTGTAGTATTAAGGTTGTTGGAGCCTGCTATTTATTAAGGGGCAAAAATGTATGCAATTTCTAGTTACATGAGTACGTGACATAGTGGCAATACCATAAGCCATACGGAAAAATAAAGTAAAACTATTTCAACGATCAAAAATAACTTTACAAGAAAAATGATCACGCCTCGTAAAATAGTTGCAATTTATATTTTCTTTATTATTTAAAAGAGAAAAACTTTATTCTGCCATTCTGGTCGCATTGGACTTGGAATATTAATTAAATAACGCCAGAAAAATAAATTTCAAAATATACTTTATAAGTAATCAAAAATCTGTGATAATATAATATGTAGGTACCTGGTACATGTATATAGATTATAGGACATAGGTAGACGTTGATGACAACTTTTGAAATTAGAGTTTGTTAAATCAGAGTGTAAAGTCTTCATATTTCAAATAAAAATGTGACTATTTTTTAATTATGACTCAAAATTTGCGTTTGCTAGAACTTCCGATCCCTGATTACGAGGCTTGAGATTTTTTTGTGTGGCAAATTTTTGTTCTGAAGATCTGTCGACTTAAGCCACCCATTACATTATATGTATTATGTATTTATGTATAATCATGTTTTTCCGACTTACGGGAGCAAGCATACTGAAACTATAGAGAGCCTTTGGGGATCGGATAACTAAGAATCAGCTGAGAGAAACATCACGACGGAATCTTTCTTACTTAGCCATACATCCATTTGGCGTTCAAATTCTAATATAAATTAATTTTCAAACATTCTTAAATACAGAATAACTGGCCACCACATTAAAACTATTGAATATCGTAATTAATTTTAAATTGGCTAATACATTTTTTTTTCATTTTTCTTATGTTACAAACTTAAGAGGCCACGCTACTACCGTCAATTTTAGTTGAATAGACCTAAGGTATTGACAAAATTAAAGTTAGTTAACGTTGTCCGATTTTGATTCTGAAAAAAATTTGAACTCACCAGAAATTTGTCTATAGATCCTACGAAGCACTTTGTAAAAACTAAATTTTATATTATTGTGAATTGTAATTGAAAACTTGAAATTATGACTTTTTTCGAATCATTATTAAAATTAAAACTAATATTAAGTACGAAAAATGTTTCGTACGATCTACAGACATTTTTCTGCTGAATTCAATTATTTTTTCTGAATCAAAATCAGACAACGTTAACTAACTTTAATTTTGTCAAAACAAATGTATGTTTTTGTAAAATTCGTGTTCTCGAGTTATTGACATGTGCATACGCGTACGAGAGAGTATACCCGCATTTAATTTCACTCACACTAATAATCATTTACAACTAATACATAGATCCCAGGTGGCTATGACAAGATTAGAAATTGCCTAAATGTTGCACCTTAAATAATGACCGTAGCGAGACCCTTCATTGTTTCTTTTTCCTATTATAGTCAATTAATTTATCAACATCTTTAAAATGTATTTTATGAGTTCAAAATCATTATAAACTATACTAATAAAAAATAAAAATAGAAGTACCTTGATACTTTTGGGACCTATAATTTCCAATATTATATGGTAGTCATGATAACGTGGAAGTGCGCCTTGTACAGTTGTAAGTATAACATTTTTATGATAATATGTGCTTATAAAGTAAAAGAGGTATTTGAATATTCTTCTTTCAAAAAAATATTAACGATTTCGAGTTGAAAATGAAAATACAAGAGTAAATGATAAATTATTTATAGTTAAATATGAGCAGATATTATTACAAAACACGAGTTATTATCAAAGGCATACATAACGCAGCTGGTATACAGATGTGATCGGCGTTATACGATGTTCATAATTTATATCGATAATCTGTCTATATAGAAGTTAGTGGATATGATTCTTTAATGTAACAAACATTGAAAAATCGTATCGTCTAAATTAATACTCGTAAATTAAAACGTCCATGTTTTTTCGGAAATTAATTCATTCAATAAAATTAAACAAATAACGATTTCCTTTGATAACAGATAACTTCTTGTCGAATCGTTAGTTTATTTCCGAATCCCGATTGCATATTTTTTAATTAATGTTAATATTAATTGAATACTACTTCTTATTTGATCATTAAACTAATGACATACTTATAACTAATGCCCATATTTTATTACTGTGACGAGTTATAGAACTTAAAATTATATAACCTTTATGAGCTTTTAATATTTTTGGTTAATGCTACACCCTTATATTGTTTCAGAATTCATATTTTACCAAAAGTAAAACCATTAATGCACATTGCATAATGCATATCAATTAAAAATTACACTCGATGTACACATAAATGTAACTAGAATAATTATACATTTTACTGTACACGGTTACACTAATACTTTTATCAAATGCATCCGTTACGTCAGTAATGGGTCTTAAATTTTTTTTATGAATATATAATTTTATGTAATGTAAAAGTTTAATAGATGGCTGTGAATATTGTACCCATTGAACTTTTTAACTATTGAAAATTAAATGACATACTGAAATCTTGAGTATATATACCACATCCATTAAAACTTATTCCAACTTAGACGACTAAGTTTTGGTATGTATATATACTGATAGCTAGTAGCTATTAGCTACTAGCCAGTAACAATAATTATATTATTATTAACACTACCAGGCTACATAGATCATGTGTGAGAAAATAACGATGTAAATATTTTTTTATTCAACAAAACTACGGTATAGAATATCTAGTTGAAATATCACTGTTACTTTTAATAACAATATTACTGTTACTTATTAATAACAATATGATATAATATTGTAATGTCATTGCAAATTACTGAAAAACTCTTAAAAATGAAACTTAGGCGCTTTTTGTTACATTTCTAAGAGGATAAAAATACACCCACACACACACCTTGTACATATTATTATGTATTTTCCTTCGCAACAATACGAAATACTTTGCAGACTGTGTGTTCGGATAACACCGGCTGTGACTGTCAAACCGACTGCGTTACGATAACGAAATAACGATTTACTGACAAGTAAAATAATATGATTCAATACGGTATATATGATAATATATCGTGTCTATTTGTAGACGATGTGCATATTATATTGATGTATACATATATATATATATATATATATATAGCCTACACCTACAACATATTATAATATTATACCTATATTATAATAGGCTGTTATATATATCATAGTGTTTGATTTCATATGAACACGAAAATGTAGGTCATTGCGTCTGGGGATGGTATATAGTTGCGTATAATTATTATATATAATATTATTATGTACGCACATAATGCTGTGCGTCATTTTAAAAGCCGATCGACTTTTAAGATGACGTCGTCGGATGGAATCGAACAACGATACGACTTTCACGTAGGTACTATCGTGCCTCTCATATAGTATAATTAATAGTTGTAATATAATTAACGTATCTACATAATACACTAAAATATAAATAATATAATTATAAATCTCGTTGCACTTGGTATGCACGATGCACCTCTCCTTTCTCCGACAAGGATTTCCGTCAAGTCTGTCCCATTTAAACTAAAAATGCACTTGCAAACTCTTGTAAAAATCCATTCGTTGTCATGGTTTTCATTGAATAGTTTCCGCCTTCCGGTGCCGTTTTGAATTTTGATAAATGTTGTTTTATATATTATTTGTGATTAAAATATATGCTTATCCGTGGTTATCACTTACATGGTAGGGGGGGGGGAACAAACATAAATAAATGGAAGAAAAATCAAAATGTATTATATTATTTATGGTCTATACATATTTATATTTTTTATATCATATACGACTGGGAACCTTTGCAGCTATAATTATATTATTATAAGCCCGTGGCGTGTCGGCTGGCGATTTTTTTATAAGCTTTTAAAATATTTGTTAACGGCGATGGCGGTGATAGTGCGTGCAGTTTCGCGTGTCACTTCTTCGTGGACTACCATCACACGGGTGTCCGCAATCGGGATTTCATTAGACGCGCGTGTAATCGTAACGTTCGAGCTTTCGTCCCCCGACCCCCTCACCCCAAATCAGTCGTGTGTGATGATGGCGTTTACTGTGGGTGCCGGTCGATATAATACAGTGTCCCGCCCCACCAGCCGACCCTGCACGCCACCCACCGTAAATCGCGGCAGATACGCAAGTGATAAATAATATATTCAAGTCGACCGCAGTGTTTAGCGTTTAATCGATAATAGTATAATCGCAGTTAACTATATAAACTGCACGCACAGAAATATGCAATTCACTATACCTGTACTGCGGTTATATCGCGATGTTTTTTAGATTTACACGTAAAATGTAAATATAATATAATCGTACTCGTCTGTAGATACCTATACTCGATAAAATAATACTCGTGTAAATATTATTTTAAAAGCACAAGCACATAATATTATCATCATCTACAAATCTGGATATAGGGTTCGACAATATTATATATTAGCTATACCTATTGCTTCGCGAAACGATGGTGCGCATTATGTGCTAAGATTATTTAAATTTGAAAATAATGATAAGCATCGCTTTCAAAAAACGGTTCTACACAGATCGGGGTAATCGGTTTACCGTAATATTTATAAACGATTTTTTTTATTTTAAGGGGCCAATGAAAATAATAAAAAATGATGAATATTGAATATTTTATGATAATATAAATTATAAATTATCACTAAACAGAAACAGTAACTATTTGATAAAAATATTTTAAAATCAGAAATTGATTTTAAAAATCTTATACGTGTTAGTGTTTGACACTATTGACTGACATTGACTATATACTGCAAAGCTATATATTATATTATGTCCAATAAAAAAACTCCAAATGTCGAAACACATTATAATGTGCATAAATAAAAACAAATCTACAAAGTTCTGTGGTATAATATAATAATAATAATAATACAATATTTTGATTGTACCAATTATGGTTTATTTTCTGAATATCTAATCCAAACAAAGTACGTATTAATTTTCATAATTTTTTTACTAATTTAGCTTTATACTTATAACACTTGTATATTTGTATAGCATATTGGAATACCCCCTTAGTATGAAAAATAAATTAAACCAAAAAGTTATATATTAGATTATTAGATGGAAATCCTGACCTAAAAAAAATGTTATGTGCAACTTTTTGAACACTTTTGTCTCTTATTATACCTTATAGAATATAGATGACCACATTTATTAGTAAAAAAATTATATTTGTAAAACCAATAAGTGTTTCTATTTCCATATTATTCTGTTCAAACTTAAAATAAAACTTTATTGATTTATTACTGTATATAGCTATAGTTCTATAGGCCAAATAATAGGCAATAATGTAGGTAAGTATTATTACGTATTCACTAAATATACACATATTACAACATAATGTACAAATGTATTGATTATTTATACGTTTCGACTATAGTTACATAGAATTTATAAGGGTAAAAATAAACAATTATACTTTTACAAATTTTAATAAATAACAAATAATATTATAAATGATTGAAGTAAAATTCAATATGAAATATTTTACAAATTGCACATACATCTTTAAAGGATCTTAGGACTTTGCTTATATAAAAGGTACCTACCTACAAAATTATACATAATATATTATTATAGAATATTGCAAATTCAATAAATTAAAGGTATGAACGACTAACCACGCACATTAAGGGAGACTCAGTACGCGGCATTTGTCATATAGTCAATATCCATTAATTTATTAATAAATAATAATATTGTTTTTGAGTAATGACTAATGACATTTGAGCCGTTTGACGCGCGGTTGCAGTTGAAGTCTACATTGATTTGATAATATGCAGGATATTAATAGATGGTGGTTATGGGATTGAATCAACCATCGAATTCAGTGAAAATTAATAACGGATGCGAACGGGGTGAAAAATATCGAGGAAATCGAACGATCGCAAACTCGTACATAAATGGTTGATCCGTACAGGGGTGTAAAAACTCGATTGAAGTGAACTCGTTTGCGCAAAGACGGAAGACTGATTAATTATTATTAGGTACGTACAGTTAAGTAAGTAAATATCAATTTAGTATGGTATGAGCTATAACAATATTATAGTCAAAATACACATCTACACACCGAGGAGTTTGTACGAGGATTTATTTTCGACGAAAATCTGTTAAACACAATTTTCCAAACGAAATTGCAGTGTTGTAATATCAGTATTACTGATGCAGTGATGCAGCGTATTGCTATGATATATATATAAGTAACCTATGTACAATGTACATATTATGCGGTTAGTATATATATACCTAAGTACGCATGTATAAATATAATATATATATAACGAATGCGGTGTTTTGTTTAATTGTAAATATTGCTATTATCGTTTGTCGGGTCAATTTTTTTCCTCTCTCACTCGCCGAGCCAACGCGCACGGTTAAGCCATTCTCTGAGGATATCGCGCGCGATCAAGACTTAGACAATGCTTATTGTTGTACATGTTATTATTATTATTATTACTATTATTACGTACAGCTGATATATAGCGCGTGTTTACCCCTCACACGCCATACCCCGTGTATACTAAATAAATAGGTACACAAACGCGAATATATTATAAGTATATATAATATTATTATTATTATTATTATTATAGATATAAATAACGAAATATCCCCTAGCGACGGTCCAATTAAAAAACACGCGATCCACGCACTATTCGTGTATCCAATATCTACCTACATTGTACGAGCAAGTTTAATAATATATAATATAATGTATTGTTTGGAACAAACTGCTTTATAAAAAAATATACTTACCTACTACCTATTTGATTTAACGACAACGGACGGATGCGAATATATTGTATAATAATGGTATTCGACGAGACGAGCGCGTCGCTGATCCGGCGCTGTCAATATTATCGAAAGATTAAAGACATAACAGTTAACACCTATAATACAATGCTGCTATACTCTATCAAAGTATCTATATTATATTATTAGTTTATAGGTGGTATATGCACCGTTATCTCAGGACTGAGACATTATGTGCTCGGAGAAAGTTTTTGTCTTCGTCCCGTCGAATTCGCACACTACAAAATATTTTGCCACATTGTCGGCGACAATAAAGTATAGATTAATTCAGCTGTAGATCTAGATCCTATATGCTTAATATTGTAATAATATATAATGTACAACTTTTTATGAAATAATATTAAGCAACGATAATGCACAATAAAATACTGAATTTTGGAAAAAAGGTCATGAAGAAATCAACTATTACGTATATTATTGCGTTAATGAAAATACATTAAAAAGTTTTATATTGAACTTTGTAAACTATAAAATAAGCATGTTTAATGGGAAAATTGTGGGGTCTTCTATAATTCTAGAACAGTAGGCCTTTAGTGCCCTTTACACCAAGTCTGGTCCTGTCAAACGGGATGAGTTTTCCTCGGGTAGACTGACCAACGACGGTAACTATATCGCGGTTACTCGCTCACAAGTACCTATACCGGCTATACCGCATGAGCAATAGATTTAAGAGAACGCAACATCGGCATCGGTATGGCTTGTTATCGTAACGTAATTTGATCAGAATAATTAATATAATTTTGTGTTCCTAGATAACTAGTACGAATTATTGATATATCACAATATTATAAGATACGCTTTTTAATCGAGTTAAGATGAGTAGATGGTGTGTAAAATATTACAATAAAAAAGTGCTCATAACTCGCTGTAAAATTAAAAACTATAACTTGCTTGAACGCAAATTTGCTATGTAGTACGTTTGTAAGACAGATATCATAACAATTATTTATTAATATGTCCATGCGGTGGCCTCTTATTTCTTAGGTGGTATATATTACACTAGCTCCATTTTCCGTGGCTATAGTCAGTGTTGTACATCGTAATATTATTAATAATTGTATTCGCGGTACGTTTTCAACATTAACCGTAATCCGTGTCCGTTTTTCCGGTCCATGGTTATCAAAACAGCTATATGCTTCGACATGACATAAAACACTTAACTTACTATAAATTCGGCGCCCGCCGGAAAGTCGTCTATATAAAATAATCATATACCTAATAGTATACCGACTAAACAGTGCGTCGATGTTGACACGATTAAAAAACGAATAGAATAAAAAATGTGCTACGACATGCGATACGCGATTCGGCGGTACAGGACTTAGATTTAATTTTCATTGACGCGCCAAAAGCGGCCGCCAGAGTGACATAGATAAGCCGCTCGCCGCTTATGGCGGCCGGCCACGGACGATGCGTTTATTTAAAATTGTATGCATTATTGCCGTTTATCCGTAAACGCACAATTTCCGTATTTCACGCCGTGCATAATATTATGTCATAAGCATAATATTGAATTATAACATTTTAGAACAACTGTTTTATATTTCACAAATAAATAGTTCCTTATTATATTTGCATTACATTTTTATTAATTATTATGATTATTATTATCAACCAACCGACAAATATTAAGGATTATTTCGTTATCATTATCATATTATGATTTAACCATTTTAATTTTTGACTTTTGTATCTTTGGTTGAGAAGAAATTAAAATGTAGTTTTACTAGTGTGATTTAATAATAGTTGGTAGTATTTTGGCGCATTTTTCATAGGTCACTATTTCTAAAAAAAAAACTACCTTATGTATTATATACTTTAATATTAATAACTATAAT
Source organism: Metopolophium dirhodum (assembly GCF_019925205.1). Taxonomy (NCBI): domain Eukaryota; kingdom Metazoa; phylum Arthropoda; class Insecta; order Hemiptera; family Aphididae; genus Metopolophium; species Metopolophium dirhodum. Next base: position 19,739,134 of record NC_083563.1, on the reverse strand, counting down.
TTTGTTCTTTATAACAAGATACAACGTATAAAAAATAACAACACCTACCTATGTCATGTAGTATAACAAAATAAACTATTAATTGAATCACTTGAATTCACTCTCTATTATTGTTCGACCAATTATCTATAGTCCTATAGGGAAATAATATCTCTATCTAACATCGATCTATTTAGCGTAAATTATAACGATCGAAACACCAATAAGACGAGCAGAAGCTGGTAAGCTGGTCGCAAACTATTACTACCGTGGCAATCAGCAAAGAAAACACGTCGTAATCGAAACGGTCGGAGGTTCAGCTGTAGTTTTACTTCCAGGAAACCCTGCCTACAGTGCAGATTCGATTTAAGAAAAGAGAAACAAAAATCTCAACACTACAGAGAGAAAAAAAACAATAACACAAAACACCGGTCTGCAACGAAAACGAATTTTAATAGCACGTGTGCAGTATTATGGGTATAAAATATATAACACCTGTGAGGAAAAAAAACCGAGACGAAAAAGAAGAAGACGAAGGATATACGAATAAAAATTACGGGGAAAAAATGTATAGATACCGACAGAATAAGTTTATGGGCCTTCCCGGTTCGGGGCACGCAGTGGGAGAAGACTATATAATAATATAATATAACATAATATATACATATATAATATATAGGTACATATAGTACGCGAGAATCGAGCTCAGAGACGCACAATCGACATATGTGCTAATGGATAAGCCACGACTTTTATGACAACCATTAAAAAAAAAAATATATATATATATATTTATATATATTATACAGCTCCGGATAATTCCGTTGTAATAGCACGGGCCCCATCGATATTATACACATGCCGTACTAATTTACCGCCGTAAAATATCACATATATGTGCGTATATATATATAATATATAGATATAATAATAAATAATACTAATATTATAAATTTGAGTCGTACTTACATCGAAATTCAAACGACAGACAACACGCGTTTTTAGTGTCCGTACTACAACCGCCGCCGCCGCTCGTGATGAACACGCACCGACCCAGCATAATAATAATACCTAACGTATATATTTTATATTATATACTTAACCAAACTACCAGAAACCGGGTAGGAGGTGTTAATACGCAACACACTCGTAAATGACCAGTCGAGTGTTTTCTCGTCATCGGAATTAGGTTGGTAAATATTGGTCGAAAAACTTGAAAACCATTGTGCCGTTTAAAGAGCCCGCGAACAGCATTATATTATAACACCGTCAAGTGCGTCAGTACCTATGAATGTGTGTAGGTTATTCAGTTATTGGTATACTCGTGACATGATAATGCACCGCCACAATATTATAGATAATCAACTCCCTTTATCACGACGACAAGGTGTCTTAATGCGAATGTGCTCGATCGACCATCGAATGTAATATTAATATATTATACTTAATATTTATATACCCAGTGGATCGTCACTTGGTGGACATTTCCGATAGATATTATACAATACTATTGGTATTAAAATATTAATTGTACATGATATTTTAAAACCAATGTGCATACGTACAGAGAGATGACTTTCCAATTGATAAGATAGGCGTCGGTTACATAACCATTCCGACTGTATGATGTTATATTATATTAGTATATAATCATATTAGTCAAATTATTTTTTCAAGGAAGGGGGAGGGGGGTAGTTGGTAATTTTAGACAAACCAACTGTAGAAAATCTTCATACACTTTTCTTGGATTTTCAAATGAGAACAAAGCCCTAGTTAAGGGCGGATGTAGATGGGGCCACATCTCCAAGGAAACACGTACCTATTTGTAAAGTGTCCATAGTTATAATATGTCAGCTTAAAATTGCATATTGGGTACAATTGTACTCTTTAAAGTTTAAGGGGAAAATATTGGGTACATTTTAAGACAATTTAATGTACAACAAAATGTATGTGAAAATAGTATGTACTATAATAGCGTGGTAGTAACCATCTACCATATATTGTAACGACATCGTATTTTCGAATTTTTTCTGTTTTTGGAATGTGTATACTGTTTTTTTTCATATAAGATGACGATAACAACAATAATAAATGTAAAAATGTTATTGTATCGAATATTTTTATAATTTATATTATTTTAGCCGTTTGGTAAAAACTAATTAAATCAAATTGATGGCACATAAACGTATAAATGTATAAAAAAACTTATGAGGTATTTAAGTATTATACCAATAATAATAAATATATACTATTTTACTGAAGGAAAAAATGAGATTGAGCATAATAATGATGGCGATTCGTGATATCGTGATAATATTGCAGTTTTTTGATTGATCGTAATAATATTAATTATAATGGGATGCAGAATAATAATATTTTGAAAAGGTACGAATTTATTATTTATATTTAATGCTCATCGAAAAGTCGGTATTTATTCCGAATGCATTTCACACATTATTATAACTGCCGGTTAGATTAGGTTTATTATAAGTGAGAATGTTAGGTATAGATTTCTTTCTCAATACAACTCAAGCTTTATTTAAATAAGTGCAACAAGGACTCCGCAAACGATTCATACTTACAACTTTTAAATATTTGTTAAAAAAAATAAATCTGCGTATAAATGATGAGAAGTAAAATAGGAAATACAAAATAATAATAAAAATAATAAACCACCTTTATAAATTATAATTTACCTCCAAAATATCGAATACCGTGAAGATAATGATATTGTTATGATTTACGTGATTTGTATATTTTGACCACAATATTTTATCGCGAAGGGTGCGGCTGAAACTGTATAGGTAATAATATAATTATGCGATAATAAATATTTATTGCATTGAACAGATTTTGAATTTCCAATAAAACGCTCTTTATTATTTACGATTGGCTATTCGATGTCACGTTTAGTGTTATGTGTTTATTTTGTGAAAAACTTTATAATGTTTACTTGACAAGTAACGACTAACGAATCATTTTGTCGTTTTAGATTTTATATTCAACTAGGAACTATATCTTAAAGTACATACACTTTTCTCCGTTGTTTATATTTTCATTATCTATTATTAGAGTGTATACTGTATACCTGTATTATTTATAATTTACATAATACTGCTATTGGCACAAATTTGATGTTTTAGCCTAATAAAGCTACTAAATAATAGTAAACACTAACAATTAACATCATATTAGTTGCAATGACACAACGCAAAAAAATAAAATAATAAAAATTCATTTTATAAGTTATTATTTCTTATTTATATTTCGTTGTTTAAAAAATATTTTTAATACACATTATAATAGTTAAGTCATTTTTGCCCTCCAAGTTACCTATTAGTTCTCTTTTTATTTTCATTTATGGCGATCTATATGACATCATATGCGTGTGAATTTTTAAAGATAAATTTATTTTAAAGTAGCACCAAAAAGTCACCGTAATGTTCACACTATACACCAATATACAGCCCATTAAAAAAGTAATATCATAAAAAAAAATATAAGTATACCTAATAACACTCAAAACTTTATAATGCTTCTATATTTAGAATAAATCACTCTTGAGATGTAATTCTTTCGTCAAAATCGTTTAAACACACAAGAGATACTACTAGGTAGATAATTTGTAAAAAAAAATTCTAATTCAAAATGTAAAATCTATTAAATCGTAATGTAAAAAATTTATATTAAATACTTTTAACCTAACCTCCCTTGAAAGAATTAGGTATATTGATTTTCTAATAATTCCGTGTCCTCTTTTTACTGATGTTTTCGAAGAACGTATTTTGAGATAGTAAAAAAGCTTAAAAGTCTCAGACAGTACTTAATATATTAGATATAGAATGGTAAAATACATACAATAGGTACTTTAAAAAGGTTATTTTTTGAACTGCTTAGTAGTTATCTCTGGAAAATTGAAACAACAAAATAATAACTGTAATGGAATGTTTAATCTTGTAATTTTAAGCTAAATCTTGAAAATTATTGGGTAAAATAATATGCTCTACTCAGAACCGTTTTTTGAATGCAATATAATTTATCACTACTTTCAAGTATAAAAAGTTCAGACAGACCCGCAGGTCCATCAACCATCCCACGTCTACAATACAGTAAATCAGAAAATATCAGCCTGGGATCAGCACTCTTTTTGACTAGATAAATATTATTTTTTTTATAAAGTAAAAAATATAAAATACTGCTGAGTGGCAAAAATTCATTGAATATTTTCTTTTTTTATATCCAAAATTTTTTTATCTTGATATGATTATGATAATATTATAATATAGGCACTAAATTATTTAAAATATAAAGTGTATATTATACAATAGCTATAAAAAATTCGTCGTAATATAATATACGCATTGTAAACTATAAATAATTGACTTGTAATTTAATTTTGAATTGAGTTTTCTATAAAAAGTTAAACATTTGTGTATTTTGAATAACGATTTTTATGAAATGTTTATAAAGACAATTCAATTTACTTTCATCGTAAATATTTTATACAGTAACTATTACTACCTAACCATTTCAAAAACGTCACTATAGCTATCAAAATTATACGCATATATAAAAGTATAAAACAAAATATCGATGTGTAATTTTCGACAGTTTTGTTTTTTTTTTATTTATTTTTAACTGAAAAATATTTAAACAACAGTTAGACAACTAAAAATTTGCTAATTTTTAAAAGTGTACCTAATAAACCAAATAACAATATTTTATTCGTTGATTTAAATTTTTAATGTAAACATATATCAAAAGTTATAAACTAAAATGTATTGAAAAAAAAGTATTGGTATTATTATTTTTATTACACAACGATCAGGTTTAGTAATCGCACATACATTTTAATGAATTCCCAACAGAAGATTAAATAATATTGTGATTTTTTCCATAAAAACTTAGTAATTACCTCGGTAATTACTTAATAATCAATGATTAAACCATTTAAACCATTAAATTGTATGATTATTTTAAGGCGATAAACCATTTGGGCCACACGCGTGACGCGTCACACGTGTAACATGTTGAATTTTAAAACTTTAAAGTCTATTAAACTCCATACACAAATAAGTTATTCATATTTTATTTTTTTAAATATTCGTGTTTATGAAATATTGTTTTTATTAATATTAATCCATCAGTTTAAAAAAAATGAAGTATTAAATATTTACGATAAAAAACAAATAACTAACAAATTAATAGAGGCGATACTATCAAAGGTAATTGATGTATTTATATTATTATCTGTTACGCGATAATATATATATATATATATGATATATACGTGTAAAATATCATAAGTATATATATACTTCTAATGTCTAAATACACATGAAAGTTATTTATTTGAATCATGATAATGGTAATTTAAATAAACAAAATTGTTGATATGAAAACGTGTTATTATTTTAACGTTCGTGTCTTAACTATTATAAATATTTATTTGATTTTTATACTCGCAATATTACTGGATATACGTCAATCAATGTCGTTGTAATTAATATAAATGATACGTTTTCGCATTACAATTATCATACAATTCGTGGATGATAATATCGGCCACTTAATCCAATAATCATGTTCAACTTCACTTCTCGACGTCGTTATTTATATTTATTAACTGATCACTATTCACTACTATCGTATTTTTATCCCAATGAAATTCCATCTAGTGACCCGAAATAGTTGCGTATTAGATTATGTAGGTACCTAGGTACTTGAATAATTTTTCAAGATACATATTTACCTAAATAACCACTGGACGCAAATGGGAGCACAATTAATAAAAAAAAATATTGTGTTATAAATTATAATGAGTAATGTCATAAAACTATGTAAAAATGAAAATGTAAAAAGAAAATGACTGTTTAATGATAAGATAGAAACACGTTGTTTAGCGGCCCATTTCGATCTCATTTAATTTAACGATGTACCTAACCCAACTACCATAGTGTAAGTATATATATATTAATAAAACGAATAACGGAGATTATTATGTAACGTCTTCATATTATGAGTATGAACTCTATAAATAATGATAAACGTATAATATATGTGTGTGTGTGTGTGTGTGTGCGCGCGCGCGCGTGTGTGCGTATGTGTGTATCATATAATATTATTTTAATACGTGTCGTATAATATTATGAAATATCGCATCGATTTTACCAGCTGCAGCCCAGGAATTTGCTTAATGGTTGTATATTTTCAGAATATTTAAGGAAATATTCGCTAACTTTGTAGATCGTTTGAAACTACGATGTTATGAGTTTAAATTGATCGCACTGGAGTATATTATTCATATTATCATTATTGCTACATCGTTATCGTACTAGACGCGCAAAGAAAATATTTCGTTTAACCTTACACGGGTGACTGAAAGAGTATAATATATATAGTTAGCGTCTTGAAATATCGTTATTTTAATTTTTTTTTTTTTTTACTGACATTAGTTTCAACAAAAGAGCTGCGTATTCGTCGCTCCCGCCGCATAATGAATTTCTTTTGGAAATGTGTACTAAATATTTCACCAGACGCAAAAAAAAATTCTCATTTCGCGCCTACAGAATCTCAAACACTATAAGAGATACGAGATACAAATAAATTACATATATTAATGTGATATCATAATATACCTATACTAGGTATGGATATAATTGTAAACGTATACACACTATACGAACGGTGTATAGCGTAGGTGAAAAAACGATTTTATATTTCTAGTCGAATTTTAATCACGTTCTCGTTGCAGATATTATATAAAATTATAAAATTGTCGTTTAGCCGAAACAACAACAACTGTACTCGTAAAAAATATATACGTAGGTCGCACGAAAACAAGATTATTTTCAAATATTGACCGGCGATGCCAAACACGTGTATTGATGACGAATAACGACGACGATGATGATAATAATAATGCAGCATAGACACGAGTGTGTCTTCACCTAGTGGCTAGTACCAATATTTAGTATTTTTTCCGTATTAGGGAATTTCCGTATGGACAACGATAACGCCCCCTCGTGGGCCACACTGCACACAAGACCTAAACCTAAAATATCGTTGAATATTAAACCGCCTATTAAATTACGTATAGGTTATAGTGATACCAACCATAGTTTTGTATAAAATAATATAAAACTATGATTTACATAAAAATATTTATGATAATCATTAATTAATTTCGATATTTTCTGAAATTGCTCAAAGGTATTATTATTTATTATTTTTTTGAATATGTATAATATGTTTATTGGCAATTACTGACACACTCCTCTTAACATAAATCAGACACCTCTCACACCCGTTTCGATCATGTTTTTTTTTTCCGATTGATATTATTGGTTTCCCAAAACCTGAACCAGTAGGTGTTAAACAAGGCTTACACCTATATTATTTTTAATTGCCCAATTTTTTAAATACGATACACGCGGAAAATCTGCCAAGATAAGACAAATTATTAAAAATATTAAGATAAAAATGCAATACTTGTAAACAAAATTGGAGATAACTACGATGCATTATTGCATAAGCACATCATAAATTCATAAGCGTGCATCGTTTTCGCCAAAAATCAAATTTTTGTTTCCACCAACTATCATTTCCGCAAAAATGAAAAAAGTTTAGCTTTCGTTTCCGCGAAATCATTTTTCTTCTAAAATTATTATAGTTTGAAATTTGGGTACCACTGTAGGTAGTCACAATTCTGGTTTATTGTAGTTATTGTTGTTTGTTAAATCAAATTTCAGTGATAGTTTATGCAGGGCAACAAATTATTGTGAATTGTTGTTTTTTTGTGGAAATGAATAACTCTTAACGATACACATTTACGTGGATTATAGTGTTAATATGGACTCTTATATTATACTGTGAGATATAATATATTATAAATTATGATAAACATGGATGGATTTTTTTCCAAGAATAATTTATATCCAGATCTCAGTGAAAAACTACTAGAACTGCCAACGAAATCAAATTAAAAAATTTAATGAAAATAAAATAATTAGATACCTAAAAAGTATATGAAGCTAATTTTTGACTGACGCATGTTTAATTGATTAAAGAATTATGAATATATTTGAATTTATTTATTTTATTATATTATTGACTTTATTGATTTTCGATTAGATTCAACTATTCAAGTGACTCAACCTATATTAAGATTATTTTGTTTGACTTACGTTTTTATTTACCTATGTTATTTATTTATTCATAAACTACTCATATGGCTATATTATATTATTGGCCATACTGATTTTGATTAGATTCAACGTTACTTTTTTTTCACATCATAACGTACTAATACATTCAACAATTTATGTAATTATTAGTTGTTTAAAAACCCTTGATTAAAATACACGTATTGTATCCCGGATCTTTTGGGGCGCGATATTCGTGTATACCTTTTTTACAAGTGACAACAACTCATATTATGCTCCCGCATGTACTGTGTAATGTGTACACACATTATTATTATTACGATTCAGAAAGTTGTTGTTTTTCGTTATTAAATTTCCACAACAGTTATTTTATATTTAATTTTTACGTAACACGTCATTATCTATAATATGTAATATTTTTTAAACTTCGCCTCGCCAATCTATTGGATCAATCCGCAACAAGCCGCAACCATGAGAGCATCAATTTACGAAGATATTAAAATACGGTACCTATTTATTGAAATTACTTATTCTGTAGATAAAAGTGTACTCATACATCAATATACACATTATGTTGTATAGTCATACATAGATGCAGTACACATGGTTGCATGAACAATTTATTAATTCAATGGTTCGTTAAAATTTAATGGACCAATCATAGGCCACTAAATCATGGTTAAGCGACCATTAGCTCACTATTGATTCGTTAAATGTTTAGTGATTGTTCGTGTAAATATATACCATTACAACCTACTCGTATATTATATAATACCCATATATACCTACACGGGATATATGATGGGTTCGAGCGGGACGTCAAAATATTTACATTTCAAAGATGTAACAGCCGCGGTAATCTCTTTTAGCCTATATAAACAAACGCCGACTTCCTCTTACGGCCACTGCTTACGCATACAGTAGAATATTATAATATGTATATTAACATAATATATAATCGATAACCCTCCTTCACGACGCACCAAGACGTAATGTTTGTATATATTATAGTATAACCCACATAGCTGATAAACACTGCATAATCACGGTATAGGTACACACGATATTGTTGTGCCATAATATATATTTGACGAACATTATACAGTGACAACAGGTCTGTATTGTAAGTCGCAACGAATCGATAATATGCTGGCCGGAAGTGCGCGGCTGCGAAGAGGGTGTTGTCTAAATACTCGTGGCTTGATTCGCGCACTGGTGAAACGTAAAATATTTTAGTTATTTTTTTTTAACACTATTTTATATTTTCTATGATTTCATGATTATATCTTATTCTTATTTAAAATATAACGGTTATATCATTATAACCCCTATTATTTTTTAAGATACATGCCTCGTTATTCATGATAAAAGAATCATTTTGTACGTATTATCCATGTCAATAAATTCTGAATAATAGCGGGCAGTTAAAATGGGAGTTTGCAATTTGCACCAAAATTAGTATCTACATATATTTGATATTTTCGTCGGTAACCTCGTTGACTCGACGGACTCGAATGAAAACAAAAAAAATAACAAATTGCTTGATGTAAAATTGAGAAATACAATAATTATAATTATATGTAAGTACATACATATTTTTCAAGTGTCCATGGGGGGAGGTTGAACTTGAGCCCGCCCTTATATTGTAAATATGTTGGGTCAATGTTGGTGCAAATTGACACAACATACATGTACACATACACTCTCATGACATAGATTATATGTATAGCTTACCGGTAATTTGTAAGTGTCCGAACGGGTTGCCTTTCGACGGTCCCGTACAGTTCCACCGATGTGTACTAAACTGTTGTTGGCATTCTTGTTTGGCCATCCGTATGCCGTGACCGACGGCGGCCATCGCGTCAGGCGCAGCGGCGCAAATCCTCCGTTGACCCGCCGTCAGTCCGACTATCTTGTTGCAAATCACTTGGGCTCCAAACGCGCTTGCCAATGCCCTGCAACCATAAACACTCAATAACTACACGATTCTTTATATATCTATCCAAACAATAACGATTTTCGTATATTATATACAATATTAGTCTATAGGAAAATCGTTAGGTATTTTATATTAACGTTTTTCGCGGTAAGATTAGGAAATATAGCAACATAATATTATATAAGACCAAACTTCCGAGCGGCAAAAGTAAATCGTCAAGAATCCTAATCTTACATTGATCATAAACATTTTTACATCTATATTTAATATTTATGTAGGTATACAATACAATGTATTAAATTAAATTTAATATTAGTATAGACAAGTTAAAGAACTCTGAACTGTAATAATTAAAGTTTTTAAATTTTGTTTTATTTATTTCAATGAATACAATTATTTTAAAATTATATTGTTAGTTGTTATTATCATATTCAGCGACGTAGCTAGAATTATGAAATGGGGGGAGGGGGTCAAGTATACATTAAACAAAGATTTTTACAGTTTTCGTATATAAATAAAACATTTATTAGGGCGCAAAATGTCAATGTTAAACACCCAAAAACCCTTCTGGCTACGCCACTGATCATATTAGCTAAAGCATAAAATTCATCATACGATTTAAGGATAAAACACCTGTATAAATTGACCTAGACTGACTAGTTTTTGTGTAAAATGTGTTGGAAGAAGCACTGTGAAATTTGAAAAAGTTTTACCTTTTTGTTTTGCATAATAAATTATTGAGAATACAATTGAAAACTTTAACCATAATCGTACCTAAAATTGTTTTATATAAGGTCACTCATTTTTGCGAATAATAATTTTACCATTACAACCTACCCCTGTCACTTTATGGTCAATTTGTATCCAAGTTAATGGAAGGCAACACTATACATATATGGTACGTTTGTTTAAAAATCCCAAGTGGATTATCCATCCAAGACATTATAACTAACGCAGTTTAATTGCCATGCAAAATGTTTAGCTAGAAGATTCATCATATCATTTTGACCTAATTAATTTATCGATCTATGTAGCTACGTGTTCGGAGAAAAACAAATATTTTCCACTTTACTAATTAATAATTTTAGTCTTCATTTTTCGTATTGTAAAAAATCAAAAATTCAACTCTTACATGTATAAAATGCATAACATGAATTCGAAAATCGGATGTATATTGTTTTTACACAATACTATTTATAAACTATATTATAGTGTATAGACACAATAGTTCGATGATTAATTGTTATTTATTTTATCTTTAAACACTAAAACACTAAAGTAAATCGAATTCCTCTTTCATGTTTTGATTTATAAAACTGCGTCGAGAACAAAAATAAAAATGTATTGTTACAATATTATGTAGATAGTTGTAAGGCCATCGATTAAAAAAATGCCTCTTAAAACCCTTGTGATATAAAGTAAAAAAATCGAACAATCTTTTGATAGGATACCAAATAAGTATGAAGTATATGGATAGCTGTTTGCGGAAATACATTTTATGGGTTAGATAAGACTGAAGGAAGACCAATTTTTCATAAATTTGTAATTAATTGTTAAGCAGCAATTCAATATTAGCTATATAAGTAACATGTTGTAACGGACAAATGAAATGATCACATAGTGTGTTGACTGTTAAGCAGGTAAAATATAAAAATTATTTTAGTAAATATTTGATTTAATGCTTATAAAAAACATAAACTGTAATAAACACTGTTCATGTTTAATTATGTGGTTTAGCGAATCATTAGTTGGTTGAACACATTTAAATATACTGAAAATATTATACATAGTTACATATTATAGTTAGGGTTTTAAAATTTCATGAAATTTATTTTCTTGAAATATTTCATGAAATGTTTCATGAATTTTTCATGAAATATTTCATTTTGATGAAAAATAAAAATAAAATGTTTATTATACCTAAAAGTTTATAGTCGTCAACTTCTAAGTGAATATTTTTAAAAGCTGGTTTATTATATGAAACAAAGAAAATATGTAACATATTTACATATAATTTATAAGTTGCTTAACAAATCTTTAATAGTTATAACAAACTATATGATCTAAGTATTAAATAATGAGCACAGAGCACCTTCACATCTCTCAGCCACATACACACACATATTATACGACTTTTGTACACTTTATAATTACTGAAAATACACTATTATTTTATTCATTGTTGGAATTGACTTCAACTTCATTTCAAACCATTATCTTTTGACCACTGATAAACAAAAATATTTTAAAACTCATGTAAAAAAATGTTTTTATTCTCAAAATAATGCCAGGAATATTTTTAAGCACTATATAATATAGAATATACAAATATGAAATAATGAATCAACAAAAACATTGTGTTTTTCTTTAATTCTAAGTGTGTAATAAATGTATTGTTTCTAATCATCTACAACTGAAAACGTTTAAAAGAAGAAAAAATATTTTTCATAATTTCATTGAAATATTTCAAGAACGGTGAAATTTTCAATTTTAGAACCCTAATTATAGTATCAACATCGTTATAATATGACATATTATTTTATGCGTTTACGTGGTGTATGTTATGTTGTATTCATAAAAATAATAATTGTATTATATTATTAATTTTTATATTGGCTGTTTATTGGTTGTTTATATTGGTTGTTTATACTCGTAATAGCTTAGGAGAGAAATTAATTAGCTGAATAGCGGCCAACGCAAACTTTTTTAATTAAAGTCTTAAATTTCAATCAATTTATTTTTAGAATATTTAATTAAATCTTAGTTCTTATACACGCGTATTATTCATCCAAATCGTCTAAAATAAGAGACGAATCTACTCGTTATTTTGCACCGGTACACAAATGATGTTCCTATTTTAATTTAATTCAATAAGGTTTGAAATTATTTTTAACTTGGGAAACTGCACGTACGTTTAACAATGTTTAACGGTTATATCATGTATATCATGTATAATAAAAAAAAGCACTTTTAAACATTCGAAATCTGAGGAGGAAAATTCTCGTACTCTCTAAAATTAACGATATCGTTGAATTTTACAAAACGTATAATATTATTTATATAGATTTGTATTAGTAGGGCCGTCGTAGTAAATGATTCGAATATGCCGTGTTTATAATGTAGGTGTACAACTACACTAAACGGACAGAAAAATAATAAAATAATATAACAAAAACAACTACAAGACTTTTTTTTTCTCGAACCGGTTATTATCAGTTCATCGAAAATCTGGGTAAAAGGTGTCCAGAGTATCAATACATATAATATACGTCTACCGAAAACACCTCATCAGAATTGATGAAGATCTGTTTCTGTTTGAACATAATAATATAGCTGCATATAGTACTAATGTACTATGTAATATTAATCCGTACGACCGAAATAGGCGCGTTTATATAAGTAGATAGGTACTCGTGTACGATATATAATAATATGTATATTTATTTTTTTTTATTAAAAGTCATCGGTACCGTATAATTAAAATTATTATCATCTATCTAGAGTCCTCTTCGTGCGACGAATAAATAACTTTTACTTGTTCGCACGTATTAAAAAATATTAACCAACCGTAATATTTCTCGACTTCTCGTTACATGGGTATAATAATTAATAGCAGTACGGCCGCGGCGTTCGCTTATTAAATTATAATATTATCATTGTCAGGTAAAAGTATTATACTATAATTACTATAATTATTATCATTACCCGTTATAATATTATTACGAGCGTGGTGTTGACCGCAACTCAACCCTACAACTATACAACTATGGTCTTATTATTATTATTATAATGCACTGTTAATATTCTATAATATTCATAATAATTATTAGAATATAAAATGTAATAAACATTGTTTTAATGTTTACGATATAAGTAGCTAATAATAATATTATGCAACCATTACATATCAAAAAGTATCGTACTATAAAAGCTAATATATAAAAAAAAAAAACATTACATTACTATACGTAATTTAAATAGAAAATACAACGCATTTTTTAAATCACTTTAATTAATTTAATACTAGGTATTTAAATTGTAACTAATTTTTAGATATTTTATGAAAAATAATAGAGCGTAAAATTGTATCAATGTATCTACCCAAACGACCGCGACTGCCCATATCAAATAAATATAAATAAACTCTCTTTAAAGTTTAAGCTACCTATATTCTAATGAATTGAGAACAAAAAATAACTGTATTTTAGCAAATTTAATACCTAATAAACTAGTTGATTCAAAGTGTATAATTAAATACTGGATCATATTATTGTGTAGAAGTGTAAAGAAGTGTAAAGTGTAAGTAATGAAGGTCCAATCTACAGTCAACCCAAAACTATTTTGTATTGTTTTTAAGTTCATTCGCGACATAATGATATAAAAGTAAATTAACACGAATGAAATATATTTAAAGAGAAATTGTATGACAAAGGAAATACTTTAATGTAATTTATCAATGCAAAATAAATAATTGTTGACTTGTAGTCTCGAGTTTATTTGTAGTGACAATAAGGACGCAAGTGAGTATTGCGTAAAATTCAAATTCCTCTTAACGCACGTCCGTACTTCAATTGAAATAAGTTTTTTGGCTAAAAATGTAATCATTCCGTTTCAAAATACGAT